>NC_140092.1:22389692-22571079 GCF_964237585.1 Gallinula chloropus | reverse complement strand
CAAATGTCAAAATTTCCAGCTGAAGACATAATTACCCTAAAAAGCTTTTTATGTAACTTTTTGCTGCATCTGCTGGAATTCATGAATCACAAAAGAGAAACTAATCACACCAAGAAAGAAATGAAAACGCATAGTCTTCTTATATTTTATATGAACAGAAAATTTGTTATGTTTGTCTTAATTATAGATTATAATTTTTAATTAAGTAGTTTGTAAAATTGGCAGAACTAAATAGGGCCAGATTTACAGTATTCAAGAGACAATCATACAACATACTCGAAAGAAGTGGTGACCAACTATTGGCTTGCCTACAAGTTACCATGGAAACAAGATCACCTTCCTTTAAAATGGATGGCGTTGAATATTCCATATTTATATATCTTTCATATTACAAGTAATAGACTTAGAATGTCAGAAGGGACCTTTAGTTCATCTTATCTGGGCATTGAACTTCTCCTAATATACCCCTTATTTAACCATTAATTTCTGTTTGTCTGAAGTGTATTCTCCAGAAAGGCATCTTGTATTGATCTCATCTGAATTTGAGACTGGCTTCAGTTTAGCCTAGATTAGATATCCCCTAGTACCTGTAAAATTTTCCTAACTACTGTGGTCAAGAAACCCTTCAAATTTCTCTTCCTTCAACCTTATCTAATGCAGTATGATGTTTATTTAGCCTTCAAATAATTTCTGTGGATTGCTTCTGATACTGAAGAACAGCATGCTGTATGTGGAGATTTAAGAGTTAATTTGGTTTTGTGAGTGCAAAATGAAAGGGGGTAAAACCCAACACCACTGGTCTTGTTGCCTTTTGTACTATTTCCCTACAGAAGAGCAGTTACTGATGATATGACAAATACTGTAAGAAATGTTGATGTGGGGTTTGGGGCTGTTTCAGATGTATGTGCTTTCAGAGGACCTGTAATAATGATCTTCCTTTGAAGCTGCTCAGTGAGCCCCCATCACTCCAGATTCCAGCTTGCCACCCAACACACTTCTCAGTCTCATCACGCTCCTCTTCTTTCCCCCATGTTGTGTCTCAGAAACGCAAGAACAGTAATTCTGACAGTGCCCTGTAGAGACAGACTGTGGGGCAATCATCGTGGCATCTTTATCTTTATGGAGGCTTAAAGTATCAGGATTTATGGCTAAAAGTGAGGCTACACCAAGAAAGTAGGTTTGTGAAAAATTTGACTGGAGTCGCTCCAAAGGGCTCTATGACCTGGATTTTGCCTGTATCAGCTCTTGTAGCTTCAGAAATTTAGTATTGTGGTGTGCATTATCATCAAACCCAAGTCTAATTACACTCCCTGATAAACAGTTCCTCTCCATCTTCCCTGTAGGGAAAAGTGTAGTGATAGGACAAGGGGTAATGGCTTTAAGCTGAATGAGGGCAGAATTAGATATTGGGAAGAATGTGATGGTGGTGAGGCCCTGACACAGGCTGCCCAAAGCAGCTGTGGCTGCCCCTCCCTGGCAGTGTTCAAAGCCAGGTTGGATGGGGCTTTGCACAACCTGGGCTGGCGGAGGGTGTCCCTGCCCATGGCAGGGGGTTGGGACTGGATAATGTTGAAGGTCACTTCCAACCTGAAGCAGTCTAGGATTCTGTGAAAATTAGTGATGGGATGCTTTGGAAGACCATCCATCTACTCATCTTGCTGAGAATGGGGAAATGCTAGCAGCATCTTTTTCATCAGGAAAGCTAAAGCTTTTCCACAGGAGGACACCCATATTCTTGTCATGTATTTGCAGAAATGAAACATTTTAATTGGCTTGGGGAAAAAAGACCAAATTAATAGGTAACTATAACTGCTTCTGTCTTGAGAACTCATATTTATTTTCACATGGCTTTTCTTGCTGCATTAGGGGAAAAATATGCAAGTAGCTCCCTTTTTCAAATATAAGAGTATTCGAGTGACTACAAAGGGCTATGAGAATATTAGCATACTAGCTAATTAAGACTATTTTGCATTCCTAACATTTAGCTATGCATGAGGGAGCTATACAGGGAATTTGAAGAATCAGGTATTTTAAAGGAGATTAGGTCTTAAGAACATCAGAAATTAAAAGCTTTAAGTCTTTTTTGCAAACATGCATATTTCAAGAATATTCTGAGAAGCTGTTGTCCTCAAGAGGTAACGGTAACCACATATCCTCCTGAGGTTGTGCTGGCATTTGCTGCCTAACTGAAGAAGTTAAAAGCTGTAACTCTACCTCACTTAATGAACATCACTGATGGGGCTCAGAAGGGAATTTGAATTCCATCTGGATGTAATTATCGTTATTATTATTAGTTTATGTTCACATGCCTTCTCAGGCACAGATCTTGCTGTTTTGTTTGAAATTTTCTTCAGTCCTATTATAAAACAAATACCAAAGCAATTGAAACACTCATGCATTAATCTGGGGAAATCTCATCACCCAAACTTTTCTTGCCAACTTTGCTTGCCTTGTTGTTGCAACCATTGGAAAAAAAATTACAAAAAAAAAAAAAAGACAAGAAAGGTGTACATATGAGACTCCACTCCAACAGCAAACCAAAGCATGCTCTGACATTATGCTTAGCTGCTGCTCCTGAGAAGTTACACTGTTTAAATTTCCCCTCACCTTAAAACGCAGTGGTGTTCAAACAAAGCAGTCCTCCAGGAGCCCAGAAGCATGTTAGTGACTGCTATATTTCTGTCAATGTAAATAAATGCCATCCTTTCATCAATAAACCCAAATTGATTTCCTTGTTCTAGGCTCTTTGGTGCACTATATAGACTCGTTTTCTGCATTGCAAGTATAAAAATCTGTAGGCTGGCAGCAGCATGATTGCTCTGTTAATTATGGACAATCAGTCCTACTGTCAATCCACCATAAAAATGTAGACCTTTGCATGCTTCATAGTAGCATAATGTGATGGGCTGGAATGTATTTGCTGTATACATAATGTAGATACATATACCACAGGAAGTAGCTATATAAGCAGATATACATAAGGGTATGCAAAACACATACTCATATATAAATAATTTCTGTTTGTCTGTAACTAAGGTGACAAAAACTGCAGCAGATCATACCCTGTGGATTTAAACTGAATTAATTTCATTGTATTTTTGTGGTATCTCAAATAACTGTGGATTTGTAGGCAATTCATTCTTCCACTTGCAGCATTACCAGGGAGAGACACCACTCAGAGCCACCTTGCTGCCTAATAAAATTCACTGCTCTTAACTATAAGCATGAACTAGTCTGGAAAATCTGTAAAACAAGTATTTCCTTTGCAGTGCCCTACAATATAAAGGCAGAAAATCTGGGAAGTGAATAATTTTCCTAACATTTCCAAACAAAGAATAATTAATATTCTGATTTTTACCCTGTCTGAAATTGAACTAAGGAGCTGAACTCTCACAAATAGTTTTCAACCAAAAATCCCAAGGAAAAAGAAATTGTTCTCGTGAAAATATAAGATTTTAATGTTTAAAAGCACTTTAATTTGTGTACTTAGATTTAATTTAATTTTAAAATATTGCCTTCAAGAAGAGATTAGTTTAAAAAACTTGGAAAAGTGTATTTTCAAAATTTAAATTTTGCTTGTTGCTTGTAGTTTACAAGAAGTTCCAGCTTTACAAACTCAAGTTGGTAGGGGAAAGTGATCTTTTTTTCTTTTAGAGATACTGTTTTGAAAAAAAAAACTTTATGTAAAAAAGAAGATTCTAGTTCACTCTCTGGGTCTCCTCTGGTAGCTGAATTCAGCACCAGCTGGGAATCCCTGCCCCAAACCTGCTCCTGCATCTTTGATGTGAGTGACTCTGATTTTGTTTCAGGTTTATTTTAGCACAGGTGGAGCAGAAAGAAGTCATGTTGGCATAACCAATGTCTTCAGCACAGAAAATAAATGAGACACTGGTAAGTTGAGATCAGATCCACATTTCCCAGTTCTTCTAGGAACATCTTGACACAAACCATGGGAGATGAGTGAAGAGAGGGGCTCTGTGCTGGATGCAGTGCACAACGTGGAGGTGAAGTTTGTGAGGTCCCAGGGGGAAAGTGCCTGTCTGCATAGCAGCTTTTCACCTCAGAGGAAAGAAAAAGCAATCTCTTCTGAATTCTGCTCAGCCTCTCTCCTAGCTGGTGGAGTGTTGGTGAGCAGCTCACACTCCAGCCTGCACTTCTTCCCAGTGCTTTCTTCCCAGCCTCATAAATACTTCCTGTGTTTAAACTGTTCTCTGCTGACTGTCATAGCAAATAATTATAACAATTTATGATGTGTTTCTTTAGCCCTTGAGCTGTGACTGCTTATTTCCTCATGCATCAATGATAAAACTCAGCGGTTATCAAAAAATGCCTTTGCCAGGCTGTGTGCACTGTGCAGCGAGCTCCTGGGTAAGGCTCAGTCATCACCACTTTATTGCTTGCATCCCAAAGCTAAATGATGAGGAATCTTCTAATTCCCAGAGAGGTGAAACTTCATTGTGACTCCAATACTCTAATGCTCATCTAGCAGCCAGCACTTAGCAAAGTATCTTGGGGACAGCAAAGGGCAAGGTGGGAAAAGCAGGTGTGAAGGATTTTGGATTCTGTGACATCACTGTAACGATGTTTATCATAATCATTATCATCAAATTCTTGTTTGGCAGCAATCCTTCCCCCCCTCCAAACTGATAATAATTGTATGAGTTCATGGGTGGGGGTAAGAGAAGGTCATTTAGACTCTTGCTTTTAATGCCAATTCTTTTTTATTAATACATTAACTCTAGGAGAGCTTTATGAACATGGTGAATTAAGATGTATGTGCTGTATCACCATATAAAATGATACCATTTTTATATGGTGACAGTCTTAAAAGGACAGTGATCTATGAGACAAACCCTCATGCTGGACGAGCTCTGTCCAGGAGGAGCTATGTGCCTGTGGAAAAGCTCCAGGGGAAGCTGAAAATACAAACCTTTGAGCAGCAGGGAGGATGAAGCAAACCATTCTCAGCTGTATTTAGAAATGAGTGTTGTGTGACTGAGCTGCCTGGCTGATGGACAAAAAGAAGCAGGAAAATAGGCTAAGGTGGGAAAGGGTGAGAGCAACCACAGACTTCCAAGTTGTGCCAGAGCAAGAATGATCCATTGTTACTAAAGCTACAGGGCTTGTGTTTTCTTCCTTGGCATCTTCTCTTGTTTTCAGTAATTGGGATCAAGACTACTCTACCCTGGGTAGAGCTTGATTATAGCTTGTTTGGATTTTAAGCTGGCCCAGAGTTTCAGAATAGCCATTAATGAAGCATGTTATATTTCAGAGGGAAGAATTACAAACAAATGATGCAAAGACACTATTTGAAATCCAGAGCTAGAAAGAATGAAAAGTACTCTTGCTAAGGTGCACATGGTTCTTTGGGGCCAGTATGGTCAATCCCTACATAAGCAGAAAGAATTTAAAATAATTTTTATTCCATGTCTCTTTTTAAGGGACAGGCAAAGGGGGATCAGCTAGAGACTGAGCTATTATAGGTTTCAGATATAAAGAAAATATGTTTAAAGGCTTGAGTTGGCCTGACATATATTTGAAAAAAACGTTCTAATGATGCAAGAGCTATGTGAGGATTTTGAGAAATTAAGGGAGGTTCTGTATATGTTATTTCACATAACAGTTTATATTTTTATGTTGTCATAAAAATTGTCATGTCCTTCCCATGTTCATACATTCCTCTTATAATTTTAAACTCACTCAAATCTTTGAACATACCTCAGATAGTTTCCCAGTTACTTTCTTTTTGCTTTCTGTGCCCATGTCTTTCACCAAACAAATCCTTACTGACGCTTTGGCCCAAACTCCACATGTAGTAAAACCTCCAATTTCTTCCTAGTACCCCCTCATTACTCATCTGAGGAGGTGCTGAATTATTGAGGTAACAACTATATCTGACCACAACCAAATATTCTGTCTGTTCAGCCAGAAAGGTGAAGTACCATGCTCTGGGATTCGATTATGGAGCAGAAAGGACAACAGATGATATCCATCAAACTTAGTTCAGAAAAAGAAAAAACACCCCAACAAACAAAAAAGCCCCTCAACCTCTCCTTCCAGTCTGACTTACCATTAAGACAAGAACTGAACAAGGAAACACATAACTGCCCCCTTCACAAGAAGCATGTAAAATCAGGTTATCTTTATCTGGAGACTGCAGTGCTGGCTGCTGGCGGTATTTAAACAGGATTGTTTCACAGCTGGGTGCAATACACCAAGAGGAGGACAGTTATTTCCTCCTCCTCTCACCAGCCCCAGGTTTTCCCTCTCCTGCCCCAGTTGCTGTTGTGCACTTTCAGATGAGCACATTTATTTATCGCAAACTTAAATGACACACCTCACCTGCGAGACCAAACCCCGTCATTACTGCCACTTTCAGTTGCCCAGTTTGTATTTCAGAGCTGATTTATGATACTTGCCTACCTGGCTGCCTGAGTGCCCCAAGCAATTTATTCCATAATGCCCTTCTTGTAAAGAAATTATGCCTGAATTGCTCACAGGTTGGTGGTTCTATGGCTGTGCTCCATGCCCTAGTACTTTTCAGTCATTCACCATTTCATATAGCTCAAAGGCAAACTGTGATACAGGATTTTGATTATAATGTCCAGACTACAGTGCAGTTAAATGGGAGAGAGGGAAAGAAAAAAAAAAAGATGACTGGAGGTCTCTTGGGTTATTAAATGAATTTCAGCTGTGCAATACTAGTGTGAAACCCACATAAGTCCAAAGAATTGCTTGGGATTTAAGCAGTGTAAAGAGTTTAATTTGATATCCCATCTCAAGCGAGGAGGAAAGGGAGCTGAAATGCTGCAGAGCTTAAAGCACCTTATTGATGAGTTGTTCAAGGCTGCTGCTGTTTGCGGGAAAATACATCAGTAATAGTTTGTATCGCTTTGTTCATCCTAAAAGAAAAGATAGCATCCCTCTGTGAATTTTGTTTTTCCTCCTTTACTGTTAACTAGTTCTGTGTTAGCTCCTGTGTTGTGATCTGGAGGACACTGACCTAAGTGCAATTCCATGAGGCAAACGTGAGTTTTACACCTAAATGCCATGCACATACAGGCCCATCAAGTTGGAAATACTGGGAAACCACCCCTGTTGTGGAAATTTGTTGTGACCCTCAGGAAAGCAGTGGGAAAGCAAATTTCTCTTCCTGGGACTTACCACTTTGATTTTTACATACATCTCTTAGCCTGTATGACCAAGACAGAAATTAAAAGAAAGACCTGAACTGGCCAATTTGAAAACAGAATCTGTGAAGGAAAAGACCTTGATAACATTAGTCTGAGCTTTATCTTATTCCATGAGTAGCACAAATTAGTTTAATGGTATTGTTAATGGCATTAATGGCATTAATGGCATTAAAAACAGCATTCCCTTATGAGAATTCAGAATTAAGAGTTACTGCTCAAAAAGTAAAGGATAAAAATAAAATCTACCACAACAGAAAATAAAATAAGAAATAATAAAAATCCTGCATAATTAATGTCATCAGTTATGGCATTACCTTACTCTTGCCTATATGTGCTTCTTTTTAGCTGCATAATAATTTTCTTCCTGGTAACGTTTCTGTAACAATATTTTTACAGTATTGGAAGGCTTGCTGTAAAATCAGCCCTAAAGAAAAATGCAGAGCTGTGGGCAGGTCTGACAAATAGAACACAGAATGGGAAGTGACAGGGAAGAGAGCACAAAGTGCCAGCGCTTAAGCACTGGGTTTCTTTTTCCTGACCTGGGCATTTGTGCACAGTAATACTGATATCCTGAGAACCAAGAAATCCTGGGCAGGACTTGAAACCTGCTCTTCACTATGACAAACCAGGCAGGAAACACAGCACAGTTCAGACCTGGTACCCATATCCATCCCTACCTCATTACAGCAAAACTCGAACTGGAATTACAAAACCTTGTATTACAGTCTGGAGATTTTGCTGATGTGAGGGATGTCAAAGTGTCTGTGCACAGAGATGGAGGGGTGGCTGGGACCAGCTCTGCAGCTGGAGCTCCGTGAGGTCCACCTTCTCAAAAACCTCTCCACCACATGAACTGAAGCATGGGAAATAGGAAACCTGGGAGATTTTCTTCATCCTCCTGGACTGAACTAAAAGACTAATGCAGATGCGCCCTGAAGGACAACGTACCCAGATAAAGCTGGGCACATATTTGTGTGCATGCAAGACTCAAACATAAGTTTCTGGACTGCAAACGCAGGATTTTTAGAATAAAACTTATTACTGCTAACTCTTATGGATATAGTATTATGCAGTTCTGGGTGCATGTAAAGTTTTCAAAATATCAGCCAGTTGAATTTCTAACCCTTATAATTCATGGAAACACAGTAACTTGCTAACACGTGTTCCTGGACCCTCACTGTGAAGAAAGCAGCAGAAGACAGGATGTCTCTTTATATAGAAAAATCTGGAGAAAGCTGAGGTCTCTAGAGACAGTAGAAAGAACATCTATGAAGGGGGAAAAAGCCTTTTTAAAAACTCACATGAAATAAATTTTTCCAGAAAGGCTTTTAAGGCCCAGGTGGCTCTTTGACTTGCCAAGAAAGCATCATATGTAGAGTCCTATATGGTGTCTTCTGGGTTTCTTAGGGTTTGGAAAGTATTACTGTACTTTGCCCAAATACAGATAAAATCAGCACTAAGCAATGTCATGTCAGTAAAAGAATCATGCAGAAAATAAGCATGAGGAGGCAGAAGGAGGCCGGCATTGAAGTGACACAACCAACACCAGCTCCTGAGAGTGGAGATCCCAGTGCAAGCACCCCATTGCTGAAGTAACAGTGCTCCTGGACTTCTTTAATCTGAGCTTCCTTTCACCCAGAAGCCCAAATGGGTTGGGAAGCAAACATAATGGATATGGAGTATCCAATAGATGTAGGCAACCAGAAGAACAAATGCATTTGTATGGGGATTTGAAAACACTGCTGCCCCTTGCTTTGTCTGAGAAAGAGGTGTGGACAAAGAAAAGCCTGCATGCATTTTTTTTCCTCTCACTGCTGTCATACTGATTGTGAGCATCCTTTGGGTAAGGTTTACGAGCCTTTCACAGGCTCATGCACATGACATTCTTTTCTAACCTCTGCATGTCTTTTTTTTTCCTATAGTAAAGCCCATCTGAAGTTTATTTTCTCTTCTTGTACAATGTTTCCCTCCTGCCAGTCAAAGGTTTACATCTGTGGTGCCTTTTTAAATTCCCTGGTGCCTTTTTTAATTCCTTCTTTTTCACCTTTGCCTCTCCATCTTGTCTGGGAGATTTCAATTCACTCCCCACTCCATCCTTCCCTTCAGATAGATAAGAACAATACTAGTTCTTTAGGTTTCTGTCAAGCTCTTCAGCATGCTAATTGCTGTTTGTCAAAGAACAGTCATTAAGACGTGCAGTCACTGCAGAGACATTGCTGTAGTGACCTGAGATAAAAGCATTATTCCCTCTGTCTTTGCTGCTGCCCCAGAGCAGGTGGCTGCTGCCCTGCAGTTCAGGTTACTCAACACCTGCTTTAGTGCAAAGGTGGCCACATGAGCTTCTTGGACTATTACTTACATTGGCCTGAAATAAGTGATGGTCAAAGTGATGTAAGTTTACAGACTGACGTTCTTTCCCATCACTTCAGGTATATTTAATCTTCTGACCAACTCCTAAGCCTTCCTAATAGCATTAGCTCAAACCACCTTGACTTGTTTTGTAATTTTTTTTTTCTCTGAAGTGGATGAAGGTGATTCCTGCAGTGGGGAATTTTTGTGGTACCCCTTGAGGCAAATTAAACACATATTTGTTCTTAAATATTAAGACAAAATTAACAAACAATGTCATGAACAACGCATTGGGCAGAGTCTTAATGCAATATGTGGCTTTACATGGAGTCAGCAAAGACACATCACAAGCAGAGTCCTTGTGTTACACGCTTGCACCAGAACCGATCCTGAGTGGTAGGATGGGACACCTCACCCTGCCTGGGTCCATCCCCACCCCAGCTCTGCTGCCCCTGAGCACTCCCATTCCAGGCTGGTCTGCAAGGCAATGCTGAGGCTGTTTCTTTTCTCATTACTAAGAGAAACTTCACTCCCTTGCACGGAGTCCTTCTGTCCCTGGCATTCCTGCCTCCAGACATTTTAACCCCTTCTTGCAGCTGGGCTTTCTAACCCTCCTTGCCAGGTCATTCCTTGGTCATGAATCACCACTGATGAGCTGGTACAATTAGGAATCAGAACACTGCTTTCTTAGCCAAATTGCCTTTTTTTTTTTGTTGGAAACCTCAAAGTTAATAACAGCATAGGCAGCTGGGGGAGTCCAACAGCTGCACTGGATTGTGTTGTCCAATATCTCTAGCTCGGAGGTTATGTACTCATGGGCTATTCAAAGATAAGCAGTTTTCCTAATAAATTTGTACAAACAAGAATGGTTAAACTGCAAGCAAAAAGTGCATAAACAACAAGAGCCCTGCAGCACTGGCAAGATGCAGACCTATTGCATCAAGTATGTTTTCTGAAAATAGAAAGTCAAAGCAACCTAAGGTCTAAGAGATTTCTAATGTGAATATATATACTGTATAGAGATCTATCACAAACCCTCAGGTTCATCTCGGTTATTTCAGTGGTTTTGTCTAGGGTTAATGGACTTGAATTTAGCAGGCAGTTCTGTTAACGTGGTACAAAAAAACCCCAAATCAGCTTCTCTTTATTGTCTCTTAGGTTTCCAAAGAAAAATGTGTAGGAAAATTTATCATAATTTTCACTCTGTAGCCCAGCTCTAAGCAAACTCAGCCTCACAGATTGCCTGTGCCCAGCTGTGGGAGGGCTTTGAGAGCCCTCTAAACATTACATTAGATCTGGCAGATTGAGTTGACCCTTAAGTGGTTATTTAGCTCCCAGACCATGGAAAAAGTGACACTTTTTTGTACACATATTACAGGGTTATAAGGGCAAGGACTGTCCTGAAGTACAGGTAGATTAATTTGAGCCTCAGAAAGCAAAATCTGTGAGAAGCTTATTTTGATCCACTTTTGTCTCCTATCAAGATAGTCCTGCAATGCTGACATGATGCAATGCCTGGGAGTACTGAGCTTGCTTTAACAGCACTGCTTCATTGTCCCCCTTGCTGCAATTCACTTTCCTTACCTCTTCTTTCTGAGGTACCTAAAACTGGATTCAGTGTTTATTATGATAGAATGAATGATAGAATGATGGAATGCGCTAAATTGGAAAGGTCATCTAGTACAACCCCCCTGCAGTAAGCAGGGACACCTTTAACTAGATCAGGTTGCTCAGAGCTTCATCAAGCCTGACCTTGAATGTCTCCAGGGATGGGGCCTTCACCAACTCTCTGGGCAACCTGTTGCAGCGTTTCACTACCCTCATAGTGAAGAACTCCTTCCTAATGTCTAATCTAAACCTACACTGCTCTAGTTTAAAACTATTGCTCCGTGTCCTATTGCCACATGACCTTACAAACAGTCCTCTCCAGCTTTCCTGTAGCCCCTTCAGGTACTAGAAGGTTGCTATAAGGTCTTCCTGGAGCCTTTTCTTCTCCAGGCTGAACAAGCCCAACACTCTCAGTCTGCTCCAGCCCTCTGATCATCCTGTGGCCCTCTTCTGGACCCACTCCAAGATATCCATGTCCTTTTTGTATTGAGGGCAACTCTTATAGGAGTTGTTAGAGTTTGTTTGTTGGACTGTATAGACCAGAGCTCAACCTAAGAGAAGGAATGACTGGATTGTTCTTTAATGCCCCTGAATATCCTGGTTAGTAGCAGCTTCATTTCTGTAGTGCAGAGTATTGAAGATATAATGCTAGCGATTGTGCTCCAAGGAAGAGGGGGGGAAAGCAGATAATAGAGGGAGGGGGAAGCTAATTGGGTTTGCAGTTATAAACTTTAGAAATCTGTATTATGGAGCCTGCTGCAATTTTAAGCACCTTTGACTAGACTGCTTAACAGTGGATAATACAAGGATCAGAAAAAGCAGAGAATCAATACGGCTGTCGGAGCTCTTTCCTCCTTCTACAGTGTTTCGTGTTTACTCTGTGTGTCTCTCTACTTTGCAGTATTCCAACAAAGCAGGAAAATGGCCAATCCCAAAGCTGAGCTATACCATTTACTCTTCACACATTAGTAACTACTTCAGAGATTTACCACAAGTCTAGACAAGGATCCTTTTTTAAAATAAAAATTAGAATACTGTATTAAAGCAAATTATCACTGCATATGCTAATGTTCACAAGGGTCGGCATCTCTCTGTTCTCTGAATTGAACTTTAGTGCAATTTCAGGGATTTCACACTGTTGGTTTTTCAGGGACAGAAAAAATGGGGTTCGTTATTATGTATGAATAGTACCCTTTAGGTATTTATGTTATCTAGGCAATTAAGAAAAAACCCAAACCAAAACAAAAAAACTAAACCTAGAGGTATCTTTTCAAATGCTTAAAGGTTTCATTTGGAAGGTACTCTGTGATATCCCCTTTTTTAAAATGTTGGATAGGGCATTTTTATAGCATGGCAAATAATTAGATAAAAGTGCTTTGTACCTTTTAGTGTGGAGCTAGATAGAGGTGGGAAAGGAAAGGAAGAGTGAGATAAGAGTCCTGAATTCAAATGAATGTTAGTAGGCTGTTCCTGCACGCATATCAGATGTGGATATTTTTGAATTGATTATAGCAGATGCTGAGCAGCCAGTAAGCCATCAGCTTTTTCCTTTCTGAATTCATTGTTATCTCTTCAGCTTCTTCTGACTATTCAAGAAAAACAGTATCATACTTCTAAAACTGCAGCAGCAATCCTGGAGTGTACTCAGAGTTTGCCTCGGTGTTGTCTGTAGCAAAGATAAGTAAACTTCACAAGACAGAAGTCGGTGACTTTGATCAAAGAAAGAAATTGGAGAACAGGAATTGATCCTTGTATAGGTGTTGAAAAAAAAAAAAATCACCCTTTTGCATTTGCTGTGAGGCTGTACTGAACCACAGACGTGCCCTTGGCTCGCTGACCTGTCTCTTCCCTTGGTCATATCAAATCCACCCTCCTTTCATGTCATTTATTCAGGTGGCAAATAGCCTACTTTGCTTTGGCAGGAGGAGTCTCTTGTGGGGTTACACCTAGAAGATAACACCTTTCTAGCCTATCTTGTACGAGCTGATATCAAACTAATGGTTGCCCAAATTTGACATGGAGTCCTCTGCTGCTAGGCAAAGCAGAAATACATACTAGAAAATGAGTATGGGGAAAGAGTTCCCATGTTCTTCAACTGATGGATTTCACAAGATCTCAGTGATATTTGTAGGAATACTACACAGATTATTTTGGGTTTATCTCCAATGACATGTTGCTGCTAAGGCGATCTGGGTTGATGAGGGTTCCTGGGACTTTCTGAATTGCTGCAGAGGTAGAGCAGAAAGAGATGCATATCTTTTCTCTCCTGACATCTGTAAGCAGCAAGGTTTTGACTTCTCATACTCAACCAGAAGATTCATATGTGTCTGAAGCAAGGGAGAGCTCTTACTTGACAAATACTCTCAGTAGGAAAGTTCTTAGAGAAGTAGCAAACACTCCAGTAAGCAGTGATGAGTGGGAGAGTTAAGTGACTTTTACATGGTTAGAAACAGCTAACACAGTGACTAGGAGAAGAGAGAGAAGCACAGATCTGATTATATTAGTGCATCTGGCGGAGGCTAGTGCTCAGGTGGATTCAGAGTTTTATACATCTTTTATGGGCTGACTACCATTATATGTACTGTGATACTTGTACTGACACTGAGCTGAGCTGTTTTTTGCATTAACAAAACTGCTGTAAAGTCCAGTGCTTTCACAGGTTAGGCAAGTGAAAGCTTTGTTTTGGTTGAGCTTTTCATCTGTGTCTTGTATATGTAAATGTTTGAGTCTTGAATAAGACGTACAGGTTGGAACAGTATGATTTGGGCTTTTTTTAAACACAAGAGGGCGGGGGAGAAGCACTGAAAGTAGGCAGAGAATATGATTTAAAAAGGGGCAAAGAATAAGAGATAAGATATTTTGCTGTTTTGTTCATTTTTAAGCAGGAAATCGGCACTGAAACCCTGGAAAATCTGTATGATCTATAAACTTGCATTCAGAGATAGAAACAGCAGGAACTGATATCTTTACTGATAAATCTATCAAAATAGGTCAGGGAAAGAGTTACTCAGAAATGAGCCAAGTGAGTAAGATATTATTCCTAGTGACTTCCCCTCAAGTTTATATGGTTCATCTGTAAACTCAGACTACAGTCAAGCATTTTTGCTCTAAGTCAAATTAATTTTTAAAAGCATAAAACTGAAACATAAAGTGAATATTCCAAATAACTGGTGTGTTGGCAGTTGAAATCTTCTCTGGTACAATCCAGCTTTTTAATGAAATGTGAGGATTTCTCAACTACAAGGTTTCTGTAAATGCTTACATTTTTAATGGTTTTTAATGGGTTTTAATGGGTTTTCATGCATTAAATTAATGGATTATAATGTCAATATCTGCTCTGACTACTGAAGACTCAAGTATTTCCAGAGGTGTGTACTGAGAACAAGCCAGTACATGTCTTATGCATTGCAAATACAATGCACTTCACCGAAGAGCTGAATGTTATAGATTTTCTTTCCTTTTTTACAACATGCTGCACAATACTGAACAACTGTTATCTAATTACTGTATTTTTCACAGTCTTGTTCACTTTGTTAGAAGCCTGAAAGGGACTGGTTGTTGAGGCAGTCTGAAGTCTACAGCATCTCCCAGGATGGCATTAGGGTAACTCATTATGGCTCACGGGGTTGGAGCTTTATGATCCTTGGGGCCCCTACCAACCCATGCCATGCTATGATTCTATGATTCTATGAAATGGTCGCAGATGATAGTATTCAATGCTATAGAAAAATTCACAAGGGGAAAGCAGCAACAAACAAAGGAGATGTTGCTTTGGTGGGATAAGAAAAAATGACATTTCCCAGTGAATATTTGCTCTTTGCTGAAGCATGAAAGTTTTCGGTATTAAATGAAGCCGGTATCCAGAGGAGGAGGAGAATGTTATATCATCATTTAAATAAAGTGTGCTTTACAAAAAAGGGTGCACATGGGAATGGACTTCAGGTAGCAGAGTAAGCAATGTACCACATAAAGGGAAAAAGCCCACAGAAAGCAATGGAATATTCTACTTTCACAGGAATGTTGCCACATGCTGAGCAATGTACCTGGAGCCATAAATAATAGAGGAAAGTAGTTTCCTAACCTTAATTAAAAACTTACGTGGCAACATTTTGGTTAGATAACAAAAGGAGTTGTTGGGCTCCTGACCAGAAATGCTTCGGATGACTAAACTTACTGCTGTCTGCAGCAGTTTACCTTGCTTCTCTCCTCTTTAATCTCAGTTTTCATTTGGGATGGAGCTGGCACTGTGATGACAGTGAATTTGCTATGAATAGATAGACACCTGTGCTCTCAGTTCCCACATTTATCAACAGTTTTGACTTTGGTGGTCACCATTTGCAAAAAGGAAAGAGAAATCAGATACATTTGATTTGAAAGTAGTCTCAGTTAAAATCTCAAGCATAAACAGTCTCAGACACAACAGTTCTGTTCACTTCTTTTCCTTCCAAATCTTCCTTTTTATTTAATATGTTTCTGACATCCCCCATGGGGATATTTACATATCTTGATAAAGGTGGAGGAAATCCGAGAATTACAGGGATATAATTCTGAAGCTTATCTAAAACATTTATGCTAGGATAAAAGATCACAAAGAATCTGGAAAAGCAATGATGAAAGAAATCATCTACAGACAGTACGAAACTATTTTGGTTTGTAAACAAAAGTTGGCCATGAAGATTTGCAAGAGGATCTAATGAGAAAAAGATCTGTAATGCTCTTGCACTTGAAATTCAGTGTTGATTTCTGCCAAGTATTGGGATGAAGAAGAAGAAGGGGGCAAATCAGCCTTAAGAAAACTAAAGAAAAATGGGCTGTAAATTAGTTATGACCATTCAGGAAATGCATCTTGCTATTTTTGTGGATAGTTCAAACAAATGTCAACTCAATGTTCAGCAGTGGTCAAAAAGGTAGATAGTGTATTGAACAATTAGTAGGAATACTCCAGTGAACATATCAGAAAATATCCTTATGTTACTCTAAAATCCTCTGTGCATTCCTGTTTTGAATACTGTGCATCTTTGGTCTTACTTAGGTACCAAAGGTTGTTGATGATGATAAACCAGAGATCAGTTGTTAGATAAAGAGAGGGTGAACAATAGAAACATATAAAACCATAGAGATCATACAGAAAGTAAGAAACAACTTTGTTGTCTCTCACAGGATGAGACCTATAGTACAGCAGCTGAAATGATCCCAAACAGTTTATCAGAACACACAAGTAAGAAAACTGTTTCCAGGCAGAAGCACTGCTATTCTTGCATTGCTGCAGTATAGTGTGGACCTTGAAAGCTTAAAAAGGCTCAAAGATATATGCGTGAAAAACATGAATCATTAAAAATAAGGATAAAGATGCAATCTCCAGTTTAGGAAGTCTCTGAACTGCATTTTGCCAGAAGGTGGGAGTATACAGTGGGGAAAACTTGACAGTGCTATTCCCTGTTCATATCTTGTTTTCTCTAAGCCTCTGCTGTTGGTTTCTGTCAGAAGCATGTAACTGTGTGAGAGAACTTTTTTGTTCATCTTGGGATTTTGAAAGAGCTGAAAGAAAACTATGAACCAATTTCAATGAACACTTTTGAGCAATTTGTCTTCCTACTCACCTCTGTAGTTCCTGCTTGCTCAGGAATGTGCAGGGTGCTGACCCAGTTCCCTTGGGACATGGACTCACATTATTGGAGATGAGGTCAGCTGCACTCTTTGACTTCTGCTCAATGGCCTCCGCCTTTCTGCATGCGGGCTGAGCAGCTTAGTACCACCATAAAATAGAAACAGCTCACATGTTACTGGAGTCCAGATGCCTCCTTCTTCAGATTAAAGCTTTTGTATGCTGTGCTGCTCCAGATCACTTGTCAGGTGATAGGTTAGAAGTGCGTAACCAGAGGCAATGACAGTGAAACCTTAAAACTGCTGCAGGGTGAAGGGCAGTGATAGACTGGAAGCTTCTCTAAAAGAGAAGAAATCAGCTTCAGGACAGGAATTAATATTGCTCTGAGAGTTCAGTTACTTTTCATACTTAGCTTTGGAAAAGGCTAGGTTTTAGTTAGAAATATCTTCAGCTGCAAGAAAGCAATTGGGAATTTTATTTTCTAGTTGAGAATGGGGAAGAGAATCTAATGGAGTGAGATGAGACATGAGGATGGATTGTTTTCGATGCTGTTCTCCCCAGGGGATATCAAAATGAGTCTCTTCAAGGCCAGTAAGAAAATAGATTATTAAGACATGGCAAAGATGGGAGAATTGTAAGGATTTCCTGAGAGAGATGAAGTAGAATACCAGGGATGTTCCAAATGAAACAACAAGTCATGTTAACTAAAAAAAAAAAAAAAAAGGTGGTATATATGGCGTCATAATTTCCATACATGGAAAAATACTAAAGAGGTATTTAAGGGTAAACTTAAAGATAAGTAGCACCTAAGAATAATGAAATTCACTCATTTTATCTCTTTAAGAACTTAAAAGCAACAGCACTCCTGCCACATTGAGCTTTGCTGATATTTAGTACGTTTATATTGGAATTAATGAAAATATTTTGTTTAATTTATGAATTTTTATAATTGAAGATTGGTTTGGCAGACCCAGCCAGACTCACTTAGTACTCAATTCATAAAAGAAGCTGAAATAATTACTTAGACATGAAGAGATTTTACTGTGCATATTTGTTTACTATGAAGTCTTGGAACAGCAACACAGATGTTGGAACAAACAGTCCCTATTGCAGCTCCATCTCTTCTCAGATTGAGTTTGAATTTATCATTGAATAGATTAGCTCAGCAGTAAAGTTTGTTGAAATAACCTCTCAGTTCTTTCAATATTAAGATTTCATAATCTGCAGAGATCAGCATTAAATGTCCCACTGCTGTTATATTAATGTTCCCCATCAAAGAAGAAATATTTCTGTCTAGAGAAACCATAAAGCAGGACTTGCAGGTTTGTTCCTTTGAAAAAGTGACACTTACTCTACTTGTTTTGATCTGGACCAATACCATAGCCATGAATTTTCACTAGTATTAAATCTCTGGGCCTCCTGGCTCAAAGACCAAAACAAATGCATATTGACACAAAGATATTTTAATGAAGAATGAAGGCATCCTATTTCTGAATGCAATACATCATGGAAGTATATTTTATAGAGATGAACTTTCATAAGCCATGGGGAAATTGGTCTCATGGCTTGCCATTCTATACTTCTTGTGATTTAGGTAATTTTTGCTCTAAGTGCACTCCTTTTTTTGGTTTTTTTTTCCCTCTAAAAACCACTTCATAGAGAATGGTGTTTCCAGCTGCATAGTACTGCAGTCAGTAGCAATGCACCCTCCATCGTTGTTAGTACTCTGCACACAGACTTTACTGCATCCCTGATTTTTCAGCATGGATAACCTCCAAAGTCAGGAGAAGCTTAGGCATCACCTGTTTATTCATTCTTTCAATTGCTGATGCTGCCAGAGGAAATTCTTGTTATTGGCACCGTGCTAATCGCTTTCAGAATGCATGGATGTCCACTTGGACCATCAAACCCATTTTGCCTTGGCCACTATGTAGCCATAAACAGATAAGGTTTTGTGAGCGGTAAGAGAGCTACAGAATTAACAAATTACATTCAGCTATGGAGCCAGAAAGGGACAGACATTTCACTGGGAGCCATTTTCACAGATGGCACAGGAGTGAAGATAAACAGATCTGAGTTTTGTGTCAGGCAAAGCAGCTTGGTGTAGTTTATATTATTTTACTAAGATTTGGGCTTACAGCCTAGCAAGGAATCCTCAGACTTTCGTTAAAAGCATGGTATCAGAAAAGGTGGATAATCATCACTTAGTGATTTCTGAAAATGATAACCATTTAACTAATCAAACAATGTTTTTGATATCACAATGGACGTCAGCTCTGTTGTTGGGAAAAAGTAACCAATTTCTTGTACAGAGTAGAATAATTGTTACTAAGAGCAGAGGAGGAGCCTCGTTAATCCAAAATAGTATAACATTAAAGCAGCATAATTATATGGGGGTTCTTATGTATAGGGGAAAAGAATGACTAAGAAAGATGCTCTGTACAGAACAAAGGTGATTAAGAAAGCAATCAGGCACTAATGTACTGTACTATTTTAAATGAGGCTTAATAGCTGGCTTATGATTTGACTGATTTGTACTCACTTTGGAGAGCCGAAAAAATCTACTTATTTTCCTGTAGCCACCAAGTATACAACTCATACTGATAGGTGAAGCATACTATGATAATTGCACTAAATTATGTGGATGGCAGTAATTATTCAATACATGCTTTCTAGTATCTATACTTTTAAAAAGCTGCAGGGAATTGCTTCCCCACTGGTGATTTCTCCTCTGCAAACAGGTACAAGAGGCGGGTGGCTGCTCAAGGCTCCAGCTCCTTGCAGGACAGGGCAGTTGTGCCATTCGATCCCTGTCATAATGAAGGATTATGCTGACTTTGGTTTCTGTATTATCAGTATTTATCAATGAGGTGGCAGTGTCACAAAGCAAGGTTAAGGTCTGGGCAGTCATTCTCGCAGCAGGGCAGCAGGTTTCACATTTTGTATGAGAACTACTCTTCTTGGTTTTCAGTTCCCCTTTTATGGGTCTGAATGACTAGATTGACTATAACTTTGAGTTGATTGGCTTTGTACATAATTCACCAAAGTAAAAATTGCTTTAATATTTCATATTTAATTTTTATGTACTTTAATAAAATATGTAAGCATTTTACATGTCAAAATTATTTGCTTTTGCTTTCACAGCTAAGCGAATCCTCTGGAAGAATAAAATTTCATGAAATTTTGATTTCTGTACATCTCTCTGCCTTAATATGTTGACATTTCACTGTGCCTCACCTCAGTAGTCACTTAATCAAGGGATATATAATGATTTTAATTGTTTGCATAAATCCACGTAGGTATCCATGGTACCGTTTCTCTGTTCTATTCCAGAGTTTCTCCAGTTGCTTTTTCATTTCAGGTGGTGTGTTTCCTGCAAGTCTGCCCTGTATTTTACCTGCTGTTGCACCGGAAAACTGCTAGCATCTGACTTCATAAGGTTTAACTTGTGTATAAAAAATTGTATTCTTCTGCTATTATCTCACACTGCAAACTCATTCAGAGCACTTTACCTGTGGGCATGATGGCTATCTGGCAGGTTTATCTTTCCTTTTGATTATTCTCTCGCAATATGTATGACATGTTAATCAATTTTATCTCATTTCTTAATCTTCCATCTGCATTTCTAATTTTAATAGGTCCTCCTAAATTATTTAGCTTTTTCTTGCTGGTATTTGCTTCTCAAGCACAATTTTCTTTCTTTCCCCATATATTCACCTGCTATAGAATTGATGAGATTCTGAAACATTCGTGTTCTTGGCTGTAAGTATTTTGCAAATACTCTGACAGAACAGGTAAAAATGTTGTCACCTAGCAACTAACAGAATTTAATTTTTTTTCTTCTGGAATTGCCTAGATAATTTCCCCCTTAATTTTCACTTGCATTTTTGTAAGAAAAGGAGAACATGTTCTTTAAAAGTTTCTAAAAAATGGAAAAGTCAGCTAAGCTGTTACATTAAAAAGCTAAGAAATGCCATGCAAGTTATTACAGTCTATAAATTAGCATCTGTATTCTCCTGGTATCTTTGAAATTGATGACTCTGAAAAATTCTTTAGTGAACATGCATTTTTCCTATGCGGTATATGGGGCTGTGGGGGAGCCGAGCTGTCCTCCTTTTGTACTGCACTGTGGTGGGGAACATTTTTTAAGGGCAGAGTATAGTTCAGGGTAGGACCGATATGTTTATTCTGGTTCTGGAACCAGTAGGGTATAAAAATCAAGTACAAAAACATATGCCCATGACCTTAACCAATCACATTAATCTCTAAGAAAAAACAGTAGCATATACACTATCTTTCTTCGTCATTAATGTCAGAGAATTTTATGTCAATTCCCAATTACCCAGTTTAGGAGCACAGGCAAAAAGAGCAGACATCACTCCAGGGGAAACCTGTCACTTTGCTCTTTTATTCTGTAAGCAGCCAGATTCTTTAGAGGAAAACATAAAAGAACCTGTCTGGACAATTTTTAATTAAATACGTATTTTAAAGGGTTTTTTTCCCAGTACTAAATGATATCCATGTCTGAAGCCTGAAGCTTTGTTTGTTAGCTTGTTGTTTTTAATCTTAAGTAGGCCAATTCTGCCTTTGTCCCATAAATTCAATTAACTTTTTTGCATTGTAGTAGGGAACTGCATAGGATTTCGTTTGATTCTAAAATAAATTTCTTTCAAATTTCCAGATTAACTACATTTTCAGTTACTTTTCATAAAGTTAGTAGGAGACAGGAGTGTCTACTTTAAATACTGGAAGTATCCGATACGCTTGAACTGCAGTCTGTAGTATTCATTTCTTCTCTCAGGCCTGTTTTCTTTGTCATGTCTTCGATACAGGTGTGTTTATATATTTTTCACCACTTCCACTGACACTGTTTTGAAGTAATAAGGGATTAGATTTGAGCATAAAATTATGGATAGAGCTATATGAGGGGCTTAAATAATGGTGTAATATAGTACTATGTTATCCATAGTATACGTGTGTATACATCGGTATGTATTACCCACACCACCTAATACAGTGTTAACCTTTTTAACTCCCTCCCACTGTCACCTGCGGAGATGTGCACCGGTGTTGTATTGATACATACCCACTACAAGCTTCCTCCCTCGATGGGAAGCAATGCCTCATTCTAACTGTTTTTATAGCTTCTATCTGATTTTTAATCTACGGTAGGAGATGAGAGATTCCAGGGTGGATCGCGAACTGCAGAGAGCGTTTGTTCCCACTGCCCTGCCAGAAGAGCCCCCTGTGAATGAGCCTCCCGAGAGAGGCTGACGTGGCGTAGGCGTTGCCACGACAACGGCGGGAGATTTAAACGGCTGTAAACAGGAAGCAGCCTTCAGTCCACGAGGTCGACTGCTCGGAAGCGGCGCAGCCAGAGCTGCGGCGTTAGTCGTGAACCGCAAGAGCGTCTGGAGAGATTTCCCTGCCAGGAGAAACCCCCGTGAAGCGGAGAGACCCGGCAACGGCGGCCCCAGCACTGCCCATCGCCTTGAAAACGCCTCAGGGAGGGCAGCGACACGTCACCGCCCGCCTGACGCAGAGAGAGGGGAGGCCAGCGTGTGCGCAGTGCTGAGCCTGTAGTTCGTGGAGCGGAGGCTGATTGAGCGAGGAGGAGTGCAAGTGGTGTTTTCTTCTGTCCCGTTTGGGGCAGCGAAGAACACAAAGCGGGCTAAGAAAGTAGAGGTGTTGAATAGGTGGCAGAGGGGCTGGTGCCACCCTAGGGACTTTGGGTTTTTCAATCATGGGGTCGTTTACTCAGTGCCTGGCCTGACAGCAGCAGACAGGTGCCACCTGTCTCCAAGAGGGAAAAGAATCCTAGCTCAAGAGCTGGCAGGCCTCATTGTCAGGGCTTTAAACTAGTTAGGAAGGGGGGAGGGGATATAGTGAGGTTTGCTAGGGCAGAGCAAGTAGCCTCTAGTTTTATACTAGATTCAAAGGGTGAAGAGGGTGAAATTCAAAGAGATAGAGAAGGGCTTGGGGTTGTTGAAATTCTACAAGACTGTAGGGAAATACCTCTGAAGTGTCCCATAGGAACTTCTGGGGACTCCTCAGAGGAGGTAGCATTGCTGATCCCCCTTCCGGAACCTTCTAACATCTCTCTAGGAGGCAGTGGGGGAAAACTTTAGATTCCTCCCAGAGGTTTAAGGCAGGGCTCCTTAAAAAGGTAGTGAGTCAGAAAGCCCAGCTGAAGTGTCTTTACACCAACGCACGCAGCATGGGTAATAAGCAGGAGGAATTGGAAACTATGATGTCACTGGAAAATTATGATCTAGTTGCAATCATGGAAACATGGTGGGATGATGCCCACAACTGGAATACCCCTGTAGAAGGGTGTTATCTTTTTAGAAGGGATAGGCTAGGTAGGAAAGGTGGTGGAGTTGCCCTCTATGTTAAAAAGAGGATAGACTGTGAGAAGCTCTCTCTGAGAAGTGGTCAGGAGCAGGTTGAAAGCATGTGGGTCAGAATTAGGGATGGGGCTAATAAAGAACAGCTGGTGATAGGGGTCTACTACAGGCCACCTGATCAAAGAGATGACAGCTTTCTGGTTCAGGTATTGGACAGACTGACCAGAGGTGATGCATTGCTGGACCTGGTGCTCACCAATGTGGGGGAGACCATTAAAGGTGTTAAGGCTGGAGACAGCCTAGGCTGCAGTGACCATGCCCTAGTTCAGTTTGCGATCTCAAGGAATGTGGGCCTGGCAAACAGTGGGATCAGGACCCTGAACTTTAGGAGAGCAAAATTTAGGCTGTTTAAGGACTTGTTGGTCAAGATCTCCTGGGAGGTGGTCCTTAGAGACAGAAATGTTGAGGAAAGTTGGCTACTCTTTAAGGATGCCTCTCTGAGAGCTCAAGAGCTCTCTGTCCCTCTGAATAATAAATTGGGCAGGAGACCAGCATGGCTAAGCAAGGACCTGCTAGTCAAACTGGGGGAAAAGAAAGGCAAATACAAGCTCTGGAAACAAGGGTGTGTTGCCTGGAAAGAATACTGTTCGAACTTGCAGAGACAGGATAAGGAAAGCCAAGGCACAGGTGGAACTTAACTTGTCAAGGGATACTAAAAACAAGAAGAAGGGATTTTACAGGTACATTGGCCAGAAGAGACAGACCAAGGACAGTGTAGGCCCCTTGGTAAAGGAGAAAGGAGAATTGGCTGCAGCTGATGTGGAGAAGGCTGAGGTACTGAATGAGTTCTTTGCCTTGGTCTTCTCTGGCAGCCAGGATTCTCATAATTCTCAAGTCCCAGTACCTTGCATCCCTGGACCACTAGGTGGGAACTGGGGGAGTAAATCCCCCCCCACTGTAAGGGCAGAGCAAGTCTGAGACCGCTTCATGAGACTGGATGTCTACAAGTCTATGGGGCTGGATGACATGCATCCCAGGGTCCTGAAGGAGCTGGCTGATGTGGTTGCTGAGCTGCTCTCCATCATATCTGAAAAGTCGTGGCTGTCAGGAGAGGTCCCTGGGGACTGGAAAAAAGGTCACATCACTCCCATTTATAAAAAAGGGAGCAAGGAAGACCCAGGGAATTACAAGCCGGTGAGCCTCACCTCTGTGCCTGGGAAGATCATGGAGCAGATCCTCCTGGATGACATGTAGGAGCGCATGAGGGATGGGTGTGTGATCAGGGACAGCCAGCATGGCTTCACCAAGGGAAGGTCGTGCCTCACCAATCTGCTGACTTTCTATGATGGAGTGACAGCATCAGGTTTGTTTTCAAGCGAAAGTGCTTGTTCTTTCCCTTGTCTTTGGGCTAGTCAAGCCTTTTACATTTGAACTGTGACTGTTACCTGGATGTTCCTATGACTTACCCATAGATCCGCCCAGCTCTGCAGGCAGCACAGGAGTTACAGTGCAGGACTGTGAAGTGCCCTGAGATGCTCAACTGAGATGCAAACATACTGTTCCCCATGTAGAGAAGGCAGAGAAATGCAATATTTGTTTGCAAGCACCAGTAGCAGCAGTATGTGTGTGCTGCTTTTTTTTCTAGACCCATCTGTAGTATGTTACATTCTCCCTTCTGGAGGGAGAGATACCATTTCATTCCTCTCCTAATATAACACTCAGAGCCCTAAACGTGCCACAGTTGCAGATGCACTGTCCGTGAACTTTTTAAAGAAACCTGGCATACAAAGAAATGGCAAGATGTGGTTCATTAGTAAATGTTGGTGAGTCGAAGCAACTCTTAAGTGTCACAGAGAAAATGTTGCAGAACAACACTTACACAGGTGATGGACCCCTATATAATACCTGACTAGACTAATGCTTTATGGCCGACCTTGTTTTCAGATGCACTCCATTAGGCAGTTTAGGCTTCTGGTTCAGTTTTATTCTTTCATTGTGAGACAAAGTTAGTCCAAAGTCAAAAACTTGCTGCTAGTTTGTTCTGTTTTTTAACCCCCCTATGTGTGCTAGTGCAGATTGTAATGTACCTTCTTAAGACTGTTATTTTAGATTAATCTGCAGCCAGCACAGCTTGTCTCTGTAGCTGAACAGATGTCTTTCAACAGGATGGCACTCTGCAGAATTGTCCTGAAAGTCTGCATTATATGTAGCTCTTCTCGCTGCTAGTTTTTCACTGTACCATCTGTATTGCTATCATGCAGAAGCAAAGTCAATGGGGCATTAAGAACTTGCTGATGTGACTTGTTTCTTGTTGGAGCTGAGTAAGAGCTGTTACTTTGCTCTGTATTTTGCTGGCTTTGTCACCCCTAATCAGAGTGACAATATGGCTTTCTGGGAGAGTTTATGAGCCCGGTAGATGCATGGGGGGGAGAATGGTGTATTTGGCCTGTGCACCTATGAAAAGGAGGGATCCAAAGTGCAAGGTCTTAGAATTGAGCAATAGCCTCAAGTCTGCTGTGCTCCTTCTGATCCCAATGCCTTCCCACCTGCAAGGTGGAGCAAGAAGCTCCAGCAGTGCATATCCATACTGTGCATCCAGCTGCTCCATAGAGCAGGATTTTTTTCTTCACATCTCCTAATCTTTAACAACACAAACAGACCTCCCTGCTTTAGTAGTCAGCCTCAGAAAAGCTAGACTACAGGTTATGCATTTGCTTGTTTATGTGTGCTTGTCCCCTTGACTCTGCAGTAGGGTGGAAGGGATCATGGTCCTGCTGAGCAGCACAATCCATTGGTCAGGGACTGAAATGCTGTTGTCAGGCAGTGATGCTTTCTCTTTTGCTGCCTGCCTCATTTAAGTGAGTTAGGAAGCATGATATGGCCTTGCTGTTTTCAGCTGATTGTTTACAGACTGATAGACAAGTGTCCTGCCTGACCCCCACTTCTTTATCTGCCAGTTATCTCAAGCCAAAAGTCTCTCTTGGTTGCCCATGCTGAGACCATTTTGTCCCTCTCTTCAATGTGGAAAAAAAAAATGAACAGAGCACCAAATTCTGCTCCATTGTTTCAAGTCACCACCGGGATTACGTGCCTGCAAGCTAGTGTGAAATTTAATTAAATGGCTTGGAGAAACTCGCTGGAGCAATGGTGCAGTTTGCCTCTGTTCTGGTTTCATTGTCCTTTGTTCCTGTGCACACACCACTGTACTGTGTTTCTTTCTTTTCATTGCTGCCTGAAACCAACAAAAGAATAACCTTTCCCTGAAGATAATGAAGGACCACACGAGAGCAAAAGGGGAAAAAGAAAAGATGCTAATTCCCTGCAGAGTTGCTTATACACACGGTGTGAAAGTATGTTAGGGAGAATCACACTCTGGTAACTCAGGAACAATAA
This sequence comes from Gallinula chloropus, assembly GCF_964237585.1. Lineage (NCBI taxonomy): Eukaryota > Metazoa > Chordata > Aves > Gruiformes > Rallidae > Gallinula > Gallinula chloropus. The sequence goes on along the minus strand of NC_140092.1, from coordinate 22,544,584 downwards.
CACCATAGGCTCAGATGAGGCCAAGACTTCAAATGCCAGTTGCCACCAAGCCAGCATAGCAAACATCATAGTCCCATTTCTAAAATTCATGGAGTGGTATTTGGTCTGAAAGTCCACCACACAGTTCATAATACCAGCACATACTTGCACAAACCACTCTCGGACCAAGATATCAAAGGGGCAACATGAAAAACAGGAAGAACTCAGTAGTGCTGGGGAACCTCCACCCTCCCCATTGTTGACATGCAGTGTTTATCAGAGGATCTTGCTGCCTGACTTTGTCTCTGCTGGATCATTTTTGTTTGGGCACCTTCAGCATGTGTATAGACCTGCAAGCAGCTATGTATTGGGTGACCAGCACAGTGGGAACTAGGACTGCATTCTTACTAAGCTGAGCCTTAAAAGGCTCCTGCTGCATGGGCACTCAAGGAGCCTGTGTTGACCAGGTGGCTGTTGGTGAGGTGAATGCTGTGGTTCTCCATTGCCTGCTCAATGTGCTCATTTGGTGGATAATGTTTTCTGAAATGTCTGTGTTTTCTCTGGGTTTTATGCCATTTCACATGATTATTTCACACTTGAGTTACTATTATTATCTCAAAAATTTCTCATCTTACTTGCTGTGCTTTTTAAAATTTTCTTTTCCTGTGCAGCTTAGCTTATGTATTCTCTCACAGCCCAGTGAGGTTTTTCCAACAGAGCTGAGCAAAGGCCACGCAGTTCTGCTTTGCAGAAATGGGCCTTGGGACTCAGCTGGTTTTGACTTGGTGTGGGCTATGGATGGCAACATGTTTATGCTGCTTTCCATGTCACATCATCTCCTCTCTGAACAATAACAGGTACTTATAGAGATATCTGCAACAGCTTGATTGTCCTGGTACATTTTTTAAATTAAAAGTAAAGTACCAAATTGTTTACGAAAAATACAGAAAGCAAAGTCTGCTCAGTCCAAGATTGCAAAGAAAAGACCAACATTCTCTATAACCTGTTGATTTGTTTGAAAACAATACATTTCTGCTAAAATATGTTGTATTATTCCATGTCTTAAAATGCTGGGTAAATTTTAAGATATGGCTTCATCTATTGATTTATATGAGAATTTCTCCTCTAGAAGGAATCCCTAGATGATCTGCAGTCTGAGCTGAGTTACGTTGCTGCTTTTAATGAACTCCAGACACCCTGTGGAAGCTGTGAAAGATATAAAGCTCTTAATGTATTCCACTTATTCTCAATCCAAGTCCAAAACAAAAGTTTTAACTTAGATAGTTTTGCAATAAAATCCATTTTATAGGTTCTGGAATACAACACAGTTGGAAGTGGCATTTTAGTGCATTTTGTGGAGAAGAATCAGCGCAGCTTGTGGAAAATTGGTCCAGCTCAGAACTACCCTTACTTGAAACAGAGATGATCTAGGAATCGCAATGAAGGACAAACTCTATTTGTGCTGTCTGGGAATTATGGCAACCTCTGGCTGTCTCAGGTTGAGAGGATTCTGCTTGGGTGAGTTGGAGGTGAACAGCAATGTGAGCGGCCCATAATATTATTAACTACCCTGCCTTACCTAAGTTAAAATCCCAAGTTTAGAAATTGGGAATTTGTCTCAGTTTATTTTCATTCCTGTAAAACATCAGCAGAGATAAGTGAAAGTAAACACACATACATATTAAATTAACATGCTTTTGTTGCTAAGGTAATAAATTTCAGATCTTCTCTGTGGTAATACTGCTCCACATGTAGCACTTAATTCACAAGTATTAAAGAAGCTGTTTTATGCAGCCATTTAGTGACATGAGCAGTACATGGTGTTGAGATGAGTGAGTGGTTTAGCAGGAAATTCATATTCAGCATGAAGATACTGACAGCTCCATGACAGCTGGAATTTAGAAGGAATCATATTCATGAGTGCTGCTCTGTACTAAGGAGGCTAAATGATAGTAGAAAAGACAACCTCCCTTTATCTGCTCCTCTCTTCTGCCCAGGTTCTCTCACAGTATCATTCTCACTGTATCATTCAACCACTTGTCAGGGCTTTACTAGAAGAATAAAAAAAGTGTTTAGCACTGCTGAGTTTTAACAAAGAGTGCACTTCATCAAATGTGATGCCTTGGCCAGAAGAATAGACCAGAGGAAGATGTTTTGATGTTCTCATAACAACTGTGCAGAGAAAAGTGCCTGGCGTTTCCAGGTGTTGCTTACTTCAAAAGCAGATTTCCTATGTCACTCTTTGTATTTTTATATTCCAAGTGGACAGAACTTAACAAAGACTAAGTTTCACAACACTTGGGGAAAAAGAAAGTGGAGGAAGAGATGATACAGAGATGGGCTTAACGAGCCAGACCAAAGTTGAAAGTGCACATGTGCCTCTGAGAGGATGAAGGGCTGGCTGGGGATAGTGTGTTTTCTGGAAATAGATAAGTTTATTGTACCTTTGTCAGGTATATTTTATCTTTTTTATAGCTTGGGTGCAGAGGTTTAGTGTTTTGTCTCCAGATTGAGGAAGAAACTCTTTGTCAAACTGGTAAGGGGATAGGGTTGGGGGGGCGGGGGCAATAACTCCATGATAGCACTTTGATGATGACTTGTCAAGACATCAGCTTCTACTTCCTCTGATGTGTATGATGCTTTAAAATCACCCTTAGGTTACATGTGCTTATTCAGTTCCACCAATGATAAAAACTTCCAGAAGATTTAAGCAGCACTTATGAAAAGCTTCTTTTTATTCATAGGTGGAGGACAAAAGATCCTGAAAAATGGATGGTAACATCTGGGCAAGACAAGTCTCTGGAGCAGTCTCCATGTTGCTACACCCCATGTGATGGCTGTGGTAGAAATACCATCTGTATATTTCTTGAACCTTGAATTAGAGTGAATATCTGACTCTAGATCAAACTCTTCCCCTGCATTTTACCTGAGCCTTTCCTTCTCCAAAATGATCTGTGCATTATCAAGTAAAAACATTATTTTCATTACTGCTTTTATAACTGAAACTATACCTTCTTAAGTTAACAAATTTGACAATTAAAAAACTTGACAGGCAGAAAGAGAGATTGTGGTGAGCAGCACTTCAGGTGGAGACCATTAAAATGGGCAGACTTGAAATATTATCTGGTACTACTCAGAGGCCATCACTATTAGATAAATGCTATAATTCAGCCTGATGTGATTATAAAGCTCTGATTCTGTCTATCTATGAATGTTTCTTCCCTGCTGTTCTCCTTAGTGTAGCAGTTTCTGCTTCTTAAGTCACAATGAAACCCTGGAGATAGCATTGCACAGAAACTTTGCTTTCCTCAGCATAAGTAAAAACTTATGTTTTTACAGGAAAAACATAGCAGCACAAACCACTTGCTTCTTGTTAATTTACAGTCTTGCAATGACAGTAGGTAGAGTTTGACTCAGATGTGGTGCATGCAACTGTGGAGAAGAAAGGAAGTATGAATAGAAGGGGGGACCTGGTTTTGATCAGAGTTGTACTTCTATAAATCCAGAATATTTACCCTCCTTTGGCTGTCGGAAGGCTAAAACCTGCTTAGCATGGCATTCTTTAATTTGGTATACCAACCAGGTAATAGGAGACTTTCTTGACAGAAACAGTAGTCAGACTTCCTACCTGCATGCTGAGATGTTTTTTTCAAACACTTCTCTGAATGTAACTATTTACCAAAATGAATATTGCAACTAAGGTATGAATGAAGATGGCATTCATCTATGAAGACTATGACATTTTTTGATGATATAAGGTGGATTAATGGACAATAAGTATTTGGAAGAACTTGAAAAAAAATTTAGAAGGCTAAATTTCCTGGTAGTAGCAATATCACTGGAGGCAGGAAAAAAAATTCTAAGAAAAAATGGCTTTCTGAATTTTCCTTAAAGGATAACCAGTTTGCCTCTATTATAAATGTCAATCTTAAATAACTGTGGTTCTTGTAGCATAATTTCATTATCCTGTGATCCACAAAAATCAAGTCGTTCTATAAACCAGTCGTTCTATAAACCAGTGCAAAAATTAGATGTTGGTATATGTTGGGGGGGGGGGGAATGTTGAGAAAAACACATCCACTTTTTGTCCTTTTACAGATATTTTTAAAACACTCATACCATGTCAATCTACTCTTTACATTTATTAACTAGTGATCATCATGCTTAAATGAAGTTGTCTTTTCAGGAATTCAGGGTATGCCAGAACCAAGGGTGGAGGGACCTCTACCCTGAGAGATCAGACAGGAATAGTAAGGCTGCCTGAAGTTCTCAAGAATCAGACTTTGTGGAGGAATTGTTAAGCCATATCATCTACTTTTCTACCTCTGATTATTTCACTGGAGCTGTTCAACTGGGGTTGTCTGTATACTCTGTTTAGGAAACTACATGGAAATTAGCAGAGATATCTGGTTTACCTACTATCTGCCTATCAAATATGACTATCATGTTTAATCCCTCTCAGGAGGTCAGGGGTAAAACATGTCATTCCTTTTAAAGGCCTATTTGTTAAGGCTAGTTGGGTGGAGGAGTTCAGTATCATCACTTCAGAAGAGGTTTTGATAAATATACTGGCCAAAGTTGTCTTGCTTGCATCTTTGTTGTAAGGCTAGGCATAATGGATGGTAAACTCAAGAGGAAAATTAATGCCTTCTACAAGACAACAAATCTTTCCTGTTACTCCCTTGTTGGTATTGCATCTCTCTCTCCTACTTAGGCATCTGTCTTGGGCTTTGGACAGATAAGAGTGTGACACTGTGGAAGACATTCGTCAGGGCTGGATCAGTAGCTATGTACCATGCTTTGCACTCACATTGGACTTGCCAATCATACAAATTGGATTTGGATAGTCTGAGAATCAGAGGGTTTTGATCTGTTACTAATCTGAGTTCAGCCCAGTTCATCAGTGTTTGGTGTGCTCAGCTCAGCCTGGGCTCACATGAAGCTGCAGTGGTGTTCTGCACTGTGGGGCTCTGGACATACTAGCTTCTCAGACCCTTAATCATGAACTAGTATGGAGCACTTCTAGGGCACAGACAGGACATAACTTTGACAGACCTGGCAAGAGCTTCACTTGCTTAAAATTTAATGAATGAAGGAAGCAAAGCTAACATTATCTTCATTTGGTGCCTGGAGGATACAACAAGCTCATCACTTCCACATTCCTGATTTTGATTCATACATCATCATATCCAAGTTGTGTAGTAGAGTGTCTCCTTTGGTGCTGGAGACCATGCCACTGTCTAAAGCCTGGTAGACACCTGCCAGGTTGTTATTAAAAACAAGGATTGATCTATGGAGATGTTCTCAGCGGTTTGAACACCAGTTTAGCCAGTGTGTTTCTCACTCACTGAATCCCTTCTGTGAGTCGTGTGAGAAGTCCTCAGCTGGGAAGATTATGAGAAGTCTGTAAGCTTGTTAGCTGAATCACAAAAGATTCCTTTAAACCTGATGTAAATCTTCAGAAACTTATTTCCTTTTGATTCTGTATGCCTGTGTCTTTATAATTATTTTTGTCTTACATTGTTGGGATTTGAATTTGAGAAGTTGCTTTCTTTGTGACCTTCCACGAGTTAAAGGCAATTTAAGGTAACACACCTACAATGGGTGTTCCACTCTCTAAAATCTTGAGATTGGGTTATACTAGCAAGGGCTCAGATCCCCAGATCACTGTGAATATCCAAAATATGTGGTTCTGTGTAAATATCAGGTCCCTGAGAGTCCTGACATCAGTCAGGGCATTCTTTGGTGGACAACAAAGCAGTGAGGCCTGAAACGACTGCTGTTGCTCATGTTTCTTTTCAGCAACAGTAGTTCTAGTTCACTGTGGTCTTGAGCTGCCTCTGTCAGGAACCCTGGGACGCAACTGGATTTAAGATGATTCTGTCCGTTGCAGGTGGCCCCTGCAGGTCCTCCCCACCAACCATAGGTGAGTTGTGCCTGCTGTCCTGTACTCAGGACTGCCACCACCCTCACAGAGACTGCATGCATGCCAGTTTCAAAAGATGAAATTCCTACATATTTCTGCTTTTGAGGAGAGGGAGGGATTTCCCAGACAAGGGAGCACTTGAGAAACTATCTCAATAGATTTTATGTTGCTGGCATTATCGTATGAATTTCTACCATTGTTTAACATGAAAAAGCAAATTGAGCCATGAAATGTTGGGGGAGGGGAGGTTTAAAAACAGCACCAGGAAGAAAAATCTTTCCCTTCTGTTTGTAGCCTGTCTAACAAATCTTCTTCCCAAGCAGCCCTACATAAAATGAGCAGCACGTGCTACCAATGGCTCAGCAAGGCGCTTCTGCAGCTGTTGGTATTTAGTATGCAGCTGCTTGATTTTGTATTTTCCAGCAGCCTGCCTGTTCAGAGAGAGTCTCTTGCTGTAGAAAGAGAGATGGGAAGCCATTAGCTGGCTTTTATTCTTCAGAGCACAAAACAGGACAATGAGACGGCTGGGACTGTAATGTTAGTGTTTACATATGTTACAGCCCTAGTCTGAAATCAGTTCTATGGTTAGATATTACATGCTTAATCTCTGGTTTTAAAAATATAAAATGTAAAGAAATCTTTCTTTTAGGTTTATATTATGAAGCTACAGTCATACTCATGACTTCACAGAAGAGAGGGTCAGTTGAGCAAAAGGAGTTCTTTGATGCTTTGCTGTTTGCTTGCATGTTCATACTGAAAATATTTTATATATATATAAATATATATACACTGCATATATATATATTGTGTGTATATATAAATATATACATACTGCAGGCTCTCAAGTGCAGAAGACTGCCTTGCCTTTGTAGTACCTATAGCCATATTGCTACCTTATCTTTCATGGATTTCATAGGGGTTGCATCCATCCTCATTAGATGTCCTTCAACTGCAGATCTCCATTAAAATGGAACAATACTGAAGGATAAGGATGGTGGACAGCATGCCATTCTGCTAAGTCCCCTTTTTTAATTTGAATGCTTGTCTGTGACCATAATTCCTTTTACTCTGTCCCAGAGTTATCAAGTAAATGGGAAATTTAGGACTGTTTTTTAAGAAGTAGCACGATGTCAACTTGCCTGTATGGTACTGGTGTAGCTAAATGTGCAAGTGGCCACCTTGCAGGTACCATAAACGTAGGCAACCCACCCTAAAGCAATTTTTAGTCTGGATGGTGCAGTCACTTCATACTCTAGTCTGCTTTGTGCAGTCACAGCTTACTCTTAACACGAGCAGCCAAGCAGTTGCTGCTGTACCTTGGAGTGCTTCAGGGTTTGGCAGAAACAACTTCATAAAACATGTAACCACGTCTGTGATTTCTGAACAGGAGTCTCAGAGAGTCTCTGATGCCAAATATTTGTGGCGATTTGGGGCACTGGGCTTCAGGAATTCCATGCAAATCATGTGAAAGTCAGCTGTAATTTTAGCAGGCAGATAGAGGAGATACAATATTTGCATAATGATTGGTTGTCACTAGCACTTCCCTACTCATGTTCTGGTCATGTGGAAGTTTTCCTCTAAAGAGTAACCCTGCAGGAGAGATCAAGTGAGCAGAAACCTGGTAGTTGGCACCTAAGGCAGTGTCAGTAGTTTTCACTGCAGGAAAGAGTTGAAGAAGAACTACTCTTCAAACCCAAAATGCAGTGCATTAATCCCATGTCTTCAAGCCTATTGCTCATGGAGTGAAGAAGCCAGAACTATTTGAGAAGGCATTAGTGAGAAAAAGGGGATTCAAGTACACCTGAACTTTGTGAGGAAGATGCATTCAGCTGTCCACAACTGCTCAGAAAGGAGAAGCGTGTGAACTAATGAGTCTTGTATCATGTCCATCCCCGCTGAATTCAGTGTTGCACAGACTGAATTAAGGTGAAATCAGATCCTTTTTGCTCCTTCTTTTAAAGAACTTGGTAAGCTTCTGATGCTCCTCTGTTTCTGCTCAGAAAGGAACAAATTTTGTATCATGATCATTTCCCTAGTGGCAACTGACAGTCCTCTTACACAAAGAGGCACTGCCTTGAGAAGAAGAATATCTGCAAGAGGGAAGACCCAAATGTAAACCTTTCTCTTCCCAGCCTGAGTACTTCAGCCCTGGATTCTGGGCAGACTCATCCACTTTCTCAAAGGGAAAATTAGAATGTGGATGAGCTCTTTGGATTTTGCAGTTTATCAGTTGTTTACCTCAACTGAAACTGAAAATAGCTGTGGGGATAATTTTAGATATCTGAAGTTTCATATCCACATTTTCATGTAAATCAAGCTTTTTCTTTTATTCCTTTGTAGCTAATTAATGAATGTAAACCACATAAATTCTGTGCAGTGGATTCTCTAATGCTTTGCCGAACTAAAGAATTAAGAAGTCAAAAAATATCAGCATTTCCTATGGCAAAAGGAAATGTTGATGGCCAGCTTAGAGTTTTTTTCAATTTACTATCTGTACTTTATGGTATGATGCAGTGGTATGGTGTACTGCAATGTTGTAATTCTACTTTGTCAACAGAGAGAAAGGCTTAGGCAAATACCCAGCACAATATCTGATAGTTTCTGCATAGTTCAAAACCACAGTTAGAACAACACATTGTGGGGATAACTGATATTCAATGTAATTATATGATGTGTTCTCTTGAACCATTGTAATTAAGGTGCAATAGATAAGAATGGAAAAAAGAGTAGAGATTATGTGAAGTGGGCAATTTGGCTGAATGAAAGGCAGCTCCACGGTTAAAAATAGCAAGTTACTATTAGAAGCAGAGAGAAGAGAGCTAAACAAGATGAACACAATTAGAAGAAGGAGGAAGACAATATAATATTGAAATTATAAATTAATGATAGCCTTAGAGGCATAAGAATACCTGTTAGCACATAAAGAAAGAAACTAAAGTCTGTAAAGTTTAAAAAAAAAAAAAAAAGCCAAACCATTATGTGGTCTTATTTAGGCAGTTGTCTACAGTTGTACTGCTGTGAAGAAGGGCAGGAAGCTCAACCTCTGCCTGTGTGCAGGAGCCCTAAGAGAGCCATGCACTCCGCGTTCACAGGGCCAGTTTGAGTGGTTTCAGCAATACTTCAGTGTGTAGCTAACAGGCTCTGCCTTGATGAGGAACACTGACCACAATTTTCAGTCTAATAGATCATGGCAGATTATTGAACAGCAAGAAAGGGACAGAGGGAGAAGAGCAAGGATGCATAGTGCAGCTGCTGGGAGTATAGAAATCAGACATCGCTGGCAGCTGCTTAATTATATTTTGGCAGTTTTGACTAAGAAACTTGTAACTTCCCTGTTCTTTAGGTTATTGTTAAGGGGCTGAGGGGCCTAAAGGTATTTTTATGAAGAATTAGAAGGAGGGTGGAGTAGAGGGGAATAAAGGCAGTTAGCACGTAGAAAGTTGATAGCTGTGTCTCAAAGGGATTAATGCACATAAACCATGGGCCCAGATGGGATGCACCCATGTGTTCTGAGGGAGCTGGCAGAAGTGATTGCTGAGCTGCTCTCTATCATCTTTGACAGGTCTTGGAGAACAGGAGAAGTGCCTGAGGATTGGAGGATAGCCAGTGTCACTCCGGTCTTTAAAAAGGGCAAGAAGGAGGATCCCAGCAACTACAGGCCAGTCAGCCTCACTTCTGTCCCTGGAAAGGTAATGGAACAGCTTGTTCTGGATGCCATCTCCAAGCAATTGGAAGAGAAGAAGGTCATGAGGAGTAGTCAGCATGTAGATGGAGGTAGAGCAGTGGATGTCATCTACCTTGATTTCAGCAAGGCTTTTGATACTGTCTCCCATGACACCCTGATAGCAAAGCTGAGAGAGCATGGGATAGATGAGTGGACAGTGAGGTGGGTTGAGAACTGGCTGTCGGACCGAGCCCAGAGGGTGGTGATCAGTGGAGCAGAGTCTGGCTGGAGACCTGTGACTAGCAGTGTTCCCCAGGGCCCAGTGTTGGTTCCAGTCCTGTTTAATATCTTCATCAATGACGTTGATGAGGGAATAGCATCCACCCTCAGCAAGTGCTGATGATACAAAGCTGGGAGGAGTGGCTGACACGCAGGAACACTGCGCTGCCATTCAGCAAGACCTGGACAGGCTGGAGAGCTGGGCAGGGAGAAACCAGATGGGGTTCAACAAAAGCAAGTGTAAAGTCTTGCACCTGGGAAGGAATAACTGCTTGTATCAGTACAGGCTGGGGGATGACCTACTGGAGAAGAGCTCTGCAGAGAAGGACCTGGGGGTCCTGGCAGATGACAGGTTGCCCATGAGCCAGCAGTGTGCCCTGGTGGCTAAGAGAGCCAATGGGATCCTGGGGGGCATCAGGAGGAGCGTGGCCAGCAGGTCGAAGGCGGTGATCCTCCCACTCTACTCTGCCCTGGTCAGGCCCCACCTGGAGTGTTGTGTCCAGTGCTGGGCTCCCTAATAAATAATAAAGACAGGGATCTCCTGGAGAGAGTCCAGAGAAGGGCTACAAAGATGATTAAGGGCCTGGAGCATCTCCCCTATGAGGAAAGGCTGAGTGAGCTGGAGCTGTTCAACCTAGAGAAAAGAAGACTAACAGGAGGATCTTATTAATGTTTATAAATATCTTAAGTATGGGGTGCAGGGGGGAATGGCCAGCCCCTTTTCAGTGTCTGTGGGGACAGGACAAGGGGCAATGGCTGCAAGTTGGAGCACAGGAAGTTGTGCATCAATATGTGGAAGAACTTTTTCCCAGTGAGTGTGAGGGAGCCCTGGGACAGGCTGCCCAAGGGGTGTGGAGTCTCCTTCTCTGGAATAATTCCAGCCCCATCTGGATGCCGACCTGTGCAGTATGAGCTGGGGAGCTGCTTTGGCAGGGGGGTTGGACCCGATGATCTCTTGAGGTCCCTTCCAACCACTATGATTCTATGATTCAGTGCTGTGACAGAGAGATTGAGCTGGCTAGGATGTGACAGGTCTTGCCAAGCAGTGGGACTGAAGCAGGCTCTGTAGGTACCCTTGGGGCGGAAGGAGTGGAGATGGGACATACAGGAAATGTTAAGGCAGAAGTGGTTTTTTGAGTACCCAGGAGGGAGAGAAAGGCAGGTTCTCTGCGGGAAGTAGTTCCTGCTCTTCTGAAGGACACTGTAGCTTGTTTAGTGACCCTGGTGAGAACTTGTGCCATTTTAAATCAAAAGTGCCAAGGACTTTCTTTTAATCTCTAACTTGGGGGAATAAAATGGTTATCAAAATGTCAGAATTCTCTGTTGAGATCTATGTCCTCTTAAGATCTACTAGTCAGTGGATTTGGGTGCTAGGACTGCTGATAGTAACACAGAACAAGTAACATCACATCTCATTTAAAATATATCTGTAATGAGGAGAAAAACAAGCTCAGCTGATTAAGGGAAATGCAGAAAAAAAAACCCAGCCTCACACAGTTTTATATTCTGGCTGTGCTCTCCTCCCTATTACTTAGTTTCCTACTCATCTTCTGTTTCATCAGCTCTGCTCATGGGGCACGAACTGTGTACTTAGCCTGGTTTCCTAAGGAAATGAGATCTCTGTGTGGATATAACTGCCCCCCTATTCATTTTTAGAAATCCTGGTGAATATTAGCTGAATATAATAAAAGAGTATAACCTAAATTCCTATGATTTTAATAAAATTTGATATTGGGAGAGACACCTTCCTATTGTCCTAGCTGAAGAGAGTAAACTCATCCTTTATTAGATTATATGTATTTGCATGCTTGCATTTCTTCTCAGAAAGCGAAAAGGAAAAAAGGTCAAATACTTTTTGCCTGAACAGGAGGAGAGTGCAAAGCATTATAAAGGAAAATTTGGGAAATAGCTTTGATTTTTAAAAAAATCCAACAAAAAAAACCCCAAAACACCCCAGCTGTAATTCACAAGGACATTGTTGTTTTCCCTAGAAAGCCTAGAAAAACAACAAAACAACACCATACCCAAGGCAGCTATATCATTAACTGTGAGAACTTGTTAGGGCTGGATTTTTCAGACTGTCTGAAAATGGATGCTAATACCTGGCCTGAACTGTATCACACTGTGCAGACTGCACTTTATGGTAAATAAAAGCAAAGGAAGAGGTTGAGGTGCTCAGAGAGAATTAGAGTATTAGAACAGAAAACTCTAAAGATGGAGAGCAGAACATACTAAATCACCTTAAATTCAAGCACAAGTAACCCTCAGAATTTGGTCAGGCTAGCTAGATGTATATGCATGATGTGGAGAGTCAAACTGGAAGAACTGCATGCTGTGAAAACTAGAGAAGATGTTTTAACTCCTGAAGCCTCATAGAAGAAAGATGCTGAGGTGTAACACACTGGCAGCATATCTTCCCTCAGAGTTGTGTGTGTGCCACATTAGTGAATTGTTGGGTCATGACTCTGTGAAGAGTTTTTTAGAAACTGTCACAAGTATGCCTTGCCAAGAAGGCAGCAGGGCATGGCAGTACAGTTCAGGAGTGTTATCACAAGGTGATGATGCCTAGTTGTGCAGCGTTTCAGGTTATGGAGTGATGCTTAGTTGTGTTGCACTCAGATTGAGGTGTCAAAGGAATCCAAAGTAATGGGAAAAATTCAAAATTTTAAGCATTTTTTTTAAACATCTCTGGGGTTTCTGATAAATGTGAGAAACTGTGACTAACTATGAAGATCACCATTTACTATTGTATAAGCATCAGGGTAAATGACCCTTACCCTGTAAATGCTAAGGCAAGAGGAGGAGGATGACAACTCAGCATGGCAATGACAGTTCTAAATGAAAGACTCCCACCTCAGGGCTAAAAGCAACTAGCCTCTGTCTCTTGCCTTCTGACTGACTCTCTCACAGCCTCAGTGATGCTGATGATAAGATAAAAAAGAGCCAGACTTGGTAACAGCAGTCCTCCTGTATGCAAAGAGTGACAATTGTTGCTTTGCTTTTGGAGCACTGACTCTAATCCAGCTGACATGGTTGAGTTTTCAGGTACCTGGCTCAGTGCGTCTCTATCACAACACTCCCACTACATTTTGTTGCCATTCTCAGTTAGGAGCCAACAATACATACCTCACTTGTCACATCAGAAGAATTTACTTCTCCAAATTTAGCTCCATCATCATTCATAGCCTCTCTAAGGACAGCCAGCCTCCCACCTAGGCTGCCTCAAGCTGACAGGTGTCTCCTTGGTTGTTCATCCTTCAAATAAGTTTGGTAAATTAGACAGCAGGTTTTTGGGTGGCAGGTTTCTGAGGTCTGCAGGATGGGAAGGAAACTTAATAATCACACCTCCTGCTGAGGGGGAGAAATCCTTTCTCCTTTATTACCTAGGAACTGTTGATGGTACTTTTCATCTTGCAAGAGATGCCTCCTGTAACACCACTGAGGGGAGAAGTGGTCTGTGGTGTTTGCTGCTACAGTCCTGCTCTTTGCTGTACCGAGCTGAGCTGCGTGGTTTCACTGAAGGTAAACTGGGATATATTCACCCAGCTCATATCCCATTTTTTAAAAACTGGGGGTTTAGTAGATGAGGGTGTGAAAGCTACTATATTTAGACTGCAAGAGAAAATACTAATTCAGTTGGAGAAAACAGTGAAAATGTCAAGAATTAAAAACTGGGCAAAGAACTAGCCAAGGGAAGTACTGACTTTGAAGGTTGTTTTATAATCCCATTCTTTTTCTGTTGAAAGGTGGGTTTAACAGTGGCTGTTTCACACTCTTGCAAGGTGATAAATTCAGACCCTGACTATCTTTAATATCAGGAATTTATTTAATTGTATTTTATTTGCCAACTTGTCCATAACAGACAATATTTTTGCTAGTACACTGCTGCAGTGCCCCTCTCCAGTTTTGTCTCATATAAACAACCCTGATACTATACAGATTTCTTCAAGGGAAAGTTTTTCTACATTTTTCATTTCCCATTTATGTTGTCTGGTTGCTGTCCAGTGGGTTATTAGCTGCCAGCTCTTTCAGGCTGAAAACCAGGGAAAGATCACTGTCTCTGCCATGCAAGTAACAGTCCTATACATTTATAGGTTTGTACAGTTTACACATTTCACTAGCATGTCTGATGTTGCTGACTGTTACCTATCATGAGCTTATGAACTCTCCGTGTCCTTGGTATGACATGGCATGGCATGGCTGTAATAAACTGGTGATCACAGGGCTAATAAAGAACCCCACAGGGTTATCAAAACAGGGACTTCATATAGTATATGTAGACTCAAAACAGGGGAAATTTTTCAAAATCCCTGACCCTTTAAGGAAAAGTCCAATTATTAATCAATCCTTTCTTTAAGGAGGGAGGCGAAGCAGAAGAGAGAGGGAAATGTCTTACCTCATTTCCGTTGCAGAAGAAAAGTAATGACAACATTTTGTTTCACTTGATAATGCAGAGGTGGAGGAAAAAGTAGAGTGAAGAAGCTTGGTAGTGTTTGCCACGTCTTCCTTTTTTGTATGAGTTCACTCTAATATTAACATGCTGTATTTCTTTGAATTAAAGAAACCGAGAGGGAAAAGAAGATTTGCAAAGACAGGTCCTTTAAAACTGTTTAGAAGCAAAAGGAAAATGAGATCACTTTCATGCACATATTGCCTCCCTGTATCAAGGTCCTAGCTGCGTAGAGGGGTACCACCTAGACACTCCTGCCTTAGGAATCACATTTTCTGCTCTAATTGTTGAATAAATATCCCAGAGGTCATTCTTCAAAGTACCATTCTGTCTCAAAGCTCTTCAGTTTTTAAACTGAGTATCAAGGAACACAGATGGACAGTCAAAGGATGGCTCAAACAATGCAGCAGTCAGTTTTTCTTCATTCAAATCTCAGCTGTGTAAAGACCAATGATGAACCAGAAATATGGGGAAAGGTTCACCAGGTTACAATATAGACATGTATAGAACAGGTGAAGAGGGCAGTCTGGGAAAGGTTTGGATCAGCTTTGTGATAATACCACCCCATCCCTGATTATATTAGTACTGTGGCTCCCCAGAAAAAAAAATGGATTTGTGTGGGCTAATGTAAAGAAAAGTTTGACATGCACTTGGTGGAGCAGTACATGAAGGTTCACAGTGCGAGTCCCTGCCATAGTGCTCATTCAAAGGGCATAACTCTGTAGTATCTACAGGGAAGGAGGGAGTCAGTCCAGTGCATGCCTCCTCCACCAGTCCTCACTCAGCATCAGACCTGTACAGATCTTTTTAAGGAGATGTGCTGCACTTGATGAATGAAACTGTGTGTTTAAACCTATGGCTAATTACCAGTAATTAACATTTACGTTCTTACATGTACATTACATTTACAGTACTTATGTGCTTCAGTACTTCTCTATACACTTCTCTCTATTCCTTAATGCTATTTATAAAGGATCCTTTCAGGTATGAAGTGATATTGAAATAGTAGGGTAATAACCTAGGACACCTAATATGGGTAGGCAAAAGCCCCAGCAATGATGAAGGACAATAGAACAATATAACTTAGGAAGTGAGTCCTTTTGTGACATCTCTTATTTTAATCTCAGAATAAAAAAAGAAATACCTTTCACTGGTATGCAGTGAAACACGAACACTAGCTGAAGAAATTGCTATGTGGGGGAGCCAAATTCACAATGGTAACTCTCCAAATGGTGATATCTCATGAAGTGCCTGCAAATATGATTAACTTTTAAGCTCCTTGCATGAAAGATTATCCTTGCTCAAAGATCATCCTTGTCTTTAGCATAGTCAACCGACATCATGAAATCAGAATTTAGTAAGAGGCAATAACTAAGCATTAAGCTTTGCCTGTGGTCTCCAAAAACAATATGTCTAGGATATTACAAGAGCTGTAGTGGTGAATTTAAGGGTGATACAGAATAGCATATTTTCTACTCTGATGTCATGGCTATATTGCTGGGAAGTTTCTAATGTACATCAGTTTTCACAGCAGTGAGGTCCCTTTTACTGTGAAGATAATTTCCTACTCTGTTATGTTCATAGAGCTCTATAGCAATAAAGGTGAAGTTCGTGTTAGGAGAAAAATATAGAGAGTAGCTAGCTAATCATATGGATATAACCAGCCTGCAGTACACAGTTCATTACGCGTTTAAAAAATGTATACACATCTTCTACTTATTTTTCCTAGAGCAGATGATTTTAAAGTCAAACTTTCCTTTCACAGCAGAGAGCACAGTTGGTTTTTGTAGGGTTTCTGCCTGATCCTATCTTCTTTTTGGCTTTCCTCATGCTCACCCCACATTGGCCACTGAATTCACAAATGTGTGTATTATCCTTTTACTAAACAGTCTGCTGATAGGTTCCCCCCCCACCCCCACCCCCAATTTCCTCATGATATCAAAATAAATGGCCACTACAATTCCTGTGTCAAGGCTTGCTGAATGTCTGCCATGGCTGCGTTAGCAAAAGTCACCCATCCACAACCTTCACTGTTGCATCTCTTCTCTGTCCCTTACAGGTTGAACACCCTCCTTCTCACATTCTTTTTATCTTTCATGGGACCCTGAATTCTGTCAAACCATCAGTTGAAGATGAGGTTTATTTCACACATGTAATTAATTTTTCTGTATCAGCCTTCATTTTATAACCATGTCATCAAACTATCCAACATTCATTTTTATGTGGCAACATGACTCTGCTGTACCTGTACACCAGATTAAATCATGTGCCTATTTAAAATCCTCGGTATAGTAAAATGTTTGAACAATTCCCATGCATAATGCAAATATAAATTTGAAGATATGTGGACTTCTGAAATTACATTGGGCAAACTGCATTTTCTTAGTAACATTTTTTTAAAAATAGAAATGACTTTGTCTGTTGTCATCTTGGGTCTTAATTCTTTCTCCTGCCTCTTTGTGCCATGCATGTGGAACTGTGAAAACAGAATAGTCAAACCAAGTGCAGACATTCCTGCCTGTGATAAAGCAGATTTGTTGGCAAAGCTGGAAAGTGAAATAAATGGGATATCTCAGTCCTCAGCTATTTGCTTGTAATAGTACAATAAGAAAATAAAATAAAGAAAAAAAAAACAAACCCTTGAAACGTTTTAGGGCAGAGTCTGCGAAGAGATATTGGCAAGTTTGCTGTTGCTTGACATCAGCCTAGAAAGTACAGTCAGAATTTTTTTGTGCTCTCAAAACAGTGATTACTATTTCATCCCTGGATGTATTGTTTCTCAACTAATAAAGGGATGACATCGATGACATCAAATGATAGTTTCCAGAGGCTGCATAAATTGTGAATTAATGGAACCTCTTATAATGCAGGAGGCTGTGGCCTTGTGACAGGTCTCCCTCATCAATAACTCTGTTTCTGCTAAGGCAACCAGGTATTACGTTTTAGCTGGGGGATGCAGACTTGCCATGTTGTAGTTTATGACAGCTGCCTAGAAGCAGAAGAAAACTGTCCATTCCCACTGTACTTAATTTTTCTTATTAATTTCTTATGTGGGTCTACAGTAGGCATTAGGAAAGTGTTTCTAATGATAGTGCCTGTGTAGGAGAGGAATAGGTTGTGTTGGGAATGGGAGAAGTAGTGTTTCTATTATTGGGACTTAAAGAAGTACCTTTCAGTAACGACCTAGTTCTACATTATTCCTCCTTAGGTCAAGAGTCAGACATAGATTATCAAGATGCAAATAACAAGTAGATGACATTTTACGATTTTTTTCCATTCCTTCTTTCTTGTGATTTCATAAGCAATGCTCACATGCACTTGCATCAGGATGATTTGCAATTGCATCTATGTGATTGCCCATAAGTTCCCTAACGTGTGCCCATGTAAAAGACTGTCATGACTCACTGAATTATAAATAGATTTTCTAAAAGTCCAGCTATTTTCTGTATGATACTTAAGAAACCATAAATCATTCATTCAAGATGGAACTTACAAGTTAAATATGCTTTCATCACTAATGGGCTTTTTGCCTCCATGTAGTCTTTTCATTGGTTGCGTGACTCATGCTCACCCTATAGCGATAAGGCTGTCCAACACAAATTCCAATACATATTCCAAAATACAGTGCATTGTAAATGACTCATCCTTGGGCATATGCAACAGAAAGTGAGATTCCAGAGGCTTTTCATTCTGTAATACTGATATGAATGATTCAGTTCTTATACCTCAGCAGATACTACAGTGACCTAGATATTTGCTTTAATGTATAGAATCATAAAATCATTTAGGTTGAAAGGAAGCTTTAAAATCATCAAATCCAACCATTAACCTAGCACTGCCAAGTCCACCACTAAATCATGTCCCTAAACACTATGTCTACATGTCTTTTAAATACTTCCAGGGCTGGTGACTCAACTACTTTCTTGGACAGCCTGTTCCAATGATTGACAGTTCTTTCTGTGAAAAAGTTTTTCCTAATAACCAATCTAAACCTCTCCAGGAGCAACTTGAGGCCATCTCCTCTTGTGCTATCACTTGCTACTTGGGAGAAGAGATCAACACCCACCTGGCTACACCCATGTTTCGGGTAGTTGTAGAGAGCAGCAAGATCTCCCCTCAGCTTCCTTTTCTCCAGGCTAAACAACCCCAGTTCCCTCAGCTGCTCCTCATAAGACTTATGCTCTAGGCCCTTAACAACCTTGGTTGCTCTGTTTTGGATGTAAATTTACTATCTCATTCTAAACAGTTTCTACTTAAGTTTTTGCTAACCCCAGGGAATGATCAGGGCTTTTTCATGACCAGAATATTTGTCCTGTGTCATCGCTTTTACTTTATACAGTGCCTGACTTCTGTGTTGGTATCAACAACAATTTTATCTTCCTAGAAGAATTGGTAGCAGTCTGTTGGAGAAGTTATGGTGACTCATTGATGACAGTGGATAAAAAAAAAAATAAAAGAAAGAAAGAAAATAGTAGCAAGCAGGAAAGAAGAATAATATTTAAGACAAGATTGTTGTTTATTTATCCAAATGACTACTTTGTTCCTCTGTTTGGACTCTTTTTTGTATATTATATGTATTTGTAGTTCACTCAAAAGCTGAAAAAGAATGTAAAATCCCTGAAAGCAGATTTTTATTTATGAGATTGCTAGCTGTGACAGATTTCCATTCATTCTAGAAATGGAAATTATGCTTCTATGATATTATGACTTAATACTAAAGGGACTATTACTGTAATTTTTTTTCCCCCTTTTCTCTCTGTATGCTGGTTATGTGTGGTGCCTTTTCAGGTCTGACTTTAATCAGATCTGTGACTATAACTAACTCTGCTAGTTTGGTCCCAGATTTGCACAGATATGAGTCAGAAGAAATTGAGAGAATTTATGAGATACAAAATTCAGTTGGAATGCAACGAAGGAGGATCCACAAGATTTTAGCATACTGTCTTTGGTATTGCCAATATTGAGTATGCTTTTACCTCTGAAAATATACATCTGGAAAGACAGAAGGGATATACAAAAATACATTTATGTATTGTTATACAAAGATAAAAAACATTCAGCTTATTTCAATGGGGTGCTTCTGTTTTCTCTCCAGCAGCAAATGGAGCCTACTCTATAAAGTGTTTTTCACAAGCACACTAAGATCTTTTTATTTTCGCTTTGCTTATGGTTTTGTAAGTCTCCTTGACTTTGATTGAAAAGTCACTTGATAAATAATGTAATTATCTTGTCCACCTCTGTATGCCCCATTTACGACATAGCAGATCATTTGGCAGCACTTCATTAGCCAGAGCCATGTATCTTATGAGCAAAAGGAATATATTTTAGAATGTAAATATTAAAAAAACCAACTTTTTAATGAGTTCTAATGACATATTAGGCACAGGATATATGCATGACTTAAAATCTGCAAGAGGAACCTCCTCTGAAATGTCCACTTATAAAGGGGTCATGTCTGACTCAGTGTTAACAGGTGGCATGAGTCACATTATCTGCTGCAAATAACATGCATTGCAAATATAGTCTGTCTTTGTGTCTGAAAAGTTATTTCATGAATTGACCTTGAATGGTGGCATGATTGAAAAGTATTCTCTGTGAAGACTGGAGGAACGTATTTCGGTCTATGCTGTTTCCTGAATCTGCTTGCTTTCAGAGCACTTGAACCTTCCCCTGCCTATCATTCTACATCCTACTTGGACAAAATTATCTTCACCTGAAAAAAAAAATAAAAAGAAAGAGAATGTAAGTAATAAGAAAACGTAATGACCACATAATTACAATGTTACAATAACATGCAATAAACAACTGTTTGTTGCTTGAGTTGGTCTCCTTTTATTTTTTTCATGCTAACAGTCTATCTACAAGTAAGTATAAAGAAACTGGAAGACTTTAAGTCCAAAAGGAGGACATTGCTCTTGCAATGGAGTTATTGCATGAAAATTTGTAAAGGTCTTTTTGACCTTTTGTCATCAGTACAATTGCCCAGGCAATCCCTTGCAATATCTTTACTTCTCTCTGCAACTTACTTTTATAGAGGTGAGCAGCAGCAGAAGGAAATGCAAGCTAAAGATAAAAGTCTCAGCATCATTGTTTTCAATAACTGAAACCTTATTTTAGAATTTCCTCAAGACAAGGTTCAAGGAAATGCCTTAATGTTTCTCTGATTGCACTTCTGAGATGTTACATGGATTTGTATTTGACTAGACTCAAGGGAGTCCTTTAGTGTGACCTTAGTCTGTGTTTTGTATTTTCTGGGTTAACTGCTGCAACTTGTTGGGATTTCTCTGGTGCGTGCCTCATCCTACAACATTTTCTTAAAATCATACACTTGTTGGCTGGACAAGACCTCTGGAGGTCTCCAGTCTGACCACCCATGACAAACAAGACTATTGCTAGCACTACTTCAAAAGACAGTCATGTCTTTGACTAATTAAAAACCTCTGTGACTGGTGGCTCCACTGCCTGTTGGAGTAATGTGTCCCAATGCTGTACCTCTCTCCTGGTGTTTTTGTTGGAATTAGCCTTAATTGATTAAATATTGTTCCACATTGCCTGCATCAGCTTAGCTACTGTGGCTTTAAGGTGGAGGTATGGCCATATCTATTGGGTAGGACATCTCAATGATTTCCTTTGCAAGCAGAAGTGGCTCTTTGATACATAGATATCAGCTTTCTGGTTTGGGAAAGACAGAAAATTTTAAGAAAACATGTGATTTCTAATCTTGGCCAGGGTAAAAGCAGTTTATCATCGTAACTGACAGGCTGCATTGTACTGAGGACTGATGAGTTCCTTGTGGTAGTGAATAAGGATTATGTATCTGTAATGATAATTCTACCTGTGATATCTTTCATCATCTTATCAAGGAAAAACCGAGTTGATCTTATTCATTCTTGTATCTTTCTTCCAGGGAAATCACAGTAAGTTGTTACAGGCAATTGTGTTAGTTGTTCAGTGCTGTGTGTCTTCCCATTTTTTTAATCTGCTAGGCAGAGGGAGGCTAGTGAAGGTGGGAATTTGCACCACTGGTGTTTTACTGTGGCTGAATCTGAGCATTAGCCACCGCTTGAGCTGGTTACAGCTGGGCTTGAAGGAGTTCTGAATTGAGGGGAGAAAAAAACAATCAGTTGGTTATTATCTGAAGATGGAGCAGGAGCACAGCTCTTTAAAGTCTTAACACAACAGGAGTATTTTCCATCTCTAAATCTCAACATTTCTACAACGTCTTAATTTAGAAGAGACTTAAAAGTTAATTGAATGTTTAAAGAGCTAAGCAAAGATTTGTGTAACAGAGTTCTGGACAGATATTTAGGCTGATGTTTATTCTTTTCACCTCATAAATATTGGTGGGTGGCAGTTGACACTGAAACAATGAGATTAGTCACCAGCTTTTTTTTTCCATAACACCTCTGAGTTTTATATTTAGTGATCTGCTTTATACAACATGCCATTTCAAACAGTATCCATATGAAGAACAACACATTTTTATAACTTTACTGAGAATAATATGAGCATTTTCTGATTTTGCTGTAACACTAAAGAATAAATCAGCATGAAATAAATTAAAACAGTTTATATAAATTATTGAAGGCAGGCTTGAGTTCCAGATTAACGTGCCTAAATTTAGCTGCCTACATGTAAATGTATCTATGTAGCTAGCTGTCTAAACCTGCATCATAGTTGATAGACATCTACTCAATTCTGTCAATGGAGTCTCCAGAGCAATTAATTTCATCCTAAAGTAGGCACCTATGCTGCAGACATCAACACTGGGTCAGCCTCTAGACTCTGACTAGATCCTTACTGAAAATAACAAGATTGCTGTAGTAGGATTCAGCTGTCCATACACAGGTGTGTGTTTTAGATGTTCCAGGAAATCCTGTCTGACTTGATTCCAAGCAGCAATCAAGACCATCTCCTTTTATGTCTGCCTAGGCCTGTCAACAGCTTTTGTCTGTCAACAGCTGCTTTGGACGGTCTTTAATTGAATTAATTTCCTAACACATCTGTGCAGGGGTCTGGGTGTATAAAGCTCACATTCACCTATATTTAGGTGTCTAAATACTCCACCACTCCATTTGACTATCTAACCACAACACAGGACATCTGAGTCACAGTCACAATTTCTTCAAGGGAGATCTGCTCACATATGTTGAGAGGGGGCCAGGCAGTCAGGTAGATTATAAGGGTCCTGATCCTGGACTAGACTGTGATGCTTAAGTAGTTGAAGAGCAAAGCTTACTGAGTCTTATTCTAAGATTTTATTTATTTTTTTTTTAGCTCATAATGGTCTAGTACAAAATGTATGCATATTCCAAGGTTTTGCATCTGCAAATGTAGTTCTGCTCCCTCTGAAATTAATGCTGA
Source organism: Gallinula chloropus (assembly GCF_964237585.1). Lineage (NCBI taxonomy): Eukaryota > Metazoa > Chordata > Aves > Gruiformes > Rallidae > Gallinula > Gallinula chloropus. The sequence continues at coordinate 22,521,922 of NC_140092.1, read as the reverse complement.
TATTAGTAGTTATTTTATAACTCCCATCATATATCCAAACATTTCAATGATGTGTACACACCTGATGTTCTTAACATACATTTACTGCTTCATAGATTTCATGTCACTTTCAATCACAACAATACAATGAAATTATCCATTCACTATTATTTATGTCAGTGAAGATGAATATCCTCCAGAAAAGATGCAGATGCATCTGCCTACCTTTGAAATGCAAAGAAGAATTGATAGGCACTTGACACGAAGTGTTTTTGTTGGGCGTTTTGTCATGTCAATGCAAAAAACCTCCTTTGCTGCTTCTTACACTTAAGCAGAGCTTATACAATTGTCAGCTTATTTTTGGTGGTTCTTTGGAAAGAAACAATTCACTGTTGGTGAGAAAAAACTTCACTGAACTTGGTTAAAAAACTCTTCAGACTTCTGTGCTGCACAGAATGAGAATAGAGAGTTCCCAAGCCACAGAGTAAGTTCCAAATTCCAGACACTTCATCTGGAAATATCTGTCTGTAGAGGCCTAAATCTTGACACCTGAATCTGTGAACAGAACTCACCCTCAGGCCATGTATGTCTTCTACCTCCTGTGCTACCTCAGCTAGCCCCATAGGTATATCTCAGCTTGTCTTTGGCATCTCTGACAACAGCACACTGCCAAATTTTTAGACTAATTTAGGACAACTGAATGAGCCAGTCAGTAGCCTATGGGACGATATAATTTACCTCTTTCAGTGCCCTTTAACAACTTATTCCATACTCAAATTCAGTATGAGTTGGAAGGTAAATAACAAGAAAATCTAGTGAAGTAGCAGGTAATATTTTAACTCACCTGGTTGTCTAAGCCAGCAGACATCTGATGATTAGGCCTAGAAGTTCTTCGAATATCCCTCCAACTAATTTGTAATATGAGAAATTTGTTCAGCAGATATAGGAATGACTAACAGAGCAGTACTACATTCAAACACAGAGCACAACCCACAAGGAATTGTAAAATGGGCATTCAGGTCATAGGTGCTGGTCCACTTTAATCATTTAGGCTAGTTGTGCAAAAGGTTTCTTGTTTTGAATACAGGAAATATGCAACTTAAAATCAGCCCCAGATGTACAGGACCAGGGCTGTCTCAAAGAGATTCTGTGTTTCAAGGGCAGCTGATAGAAAACAGCATGGTGTGAGTAGGCAATGGAGAGCTAAGACCTGACCATTTCACGGCTCAAATTGGGTTAATTGCACAGTCTCAGAGTTGTGTCCCCCTTTGGCTGCTCTGTGGGAATGAGAATTCCTAGACAGCCCTAATGAATTGAGCCAAATTGGATGCCCTAAATCAGTTTTCAGCTGAAACTGCATTTGACAAGTCATTTTGGTTTTGTTAATAAATCTCTGTATTACACATTTAATGGTCTCAGATAATTTTATTTCTCTTAAAAATTACTTGTATGCAATCCTTACGACATCTTCAAAATGACTCAGGAAATTCAGTTTTAAATAAATCTTTCAAGTGTGCAGATTCCCTTATCAATAACAGCAACTGAATAGTTATTTCAGTCCTTCATTTCAGTGGAAAATAACTGTATTTGTTGTTCTGTTTTTCCTCATTATCAAATCACAACAATATCTAATCATCAGCACTTTAGCATAGCCTTGGTATCATTTGGGTTTTGGGAACTATAATTTGAACAGTGTTGTACCCACAAGGGCAAACGGCTCCTTTGTACAAGATCTTGTCACTAATTAAAAGTTTAATCCGATACTGTCATTTATTTGATCATACTTGTGAGTACAATGTAAGCCTGACCTTAAGTCTCACTTCCCACATGAAATGAATTGCACAACCCATTCATAATTCAGTAGAGCCATAAGCTGTAACAGTAGGAATTCAGCAAGAAAAGCCACTTAGAAGAACTGAAGGAGTAGAAGAAAGAAAGAATTGTGTAAACACAATTTGGACAGTTGTTTTTCCTCCCCTCACCTCTTGTATCAGTATTTTTCTACTTAAAGTCTACTGACTGAGTCTTTACCCTGTTCCTCAACACTGTTCACAAACCCTGGAATAAAGTCCATTCTGCGTTTTAAATTGGTATTTGGGTTTATGGGCATCACAGGCACAGAATTACCCCACAACTGGATAAAAGTACCTTCTTTCCTGAAATTTCACTTCAGGACCTGTTTCTCCTTGTAGTTTGCTGAAAAGTGGGGAAGGGAAGGGGAGGGGAGGAGAGGGGAGGGCAGGGGAGGGGAGAAAAAATATTCTGCCTTCCAAGGCAAGTTGGAGATTAGCAGCACCACTGACCTGGTAGACTTTCAACTGACTGGCATTCTGACCACAAATACCTTGCTGAACTCAGTTACCCTAAATCCAACATGAAATTAGTCCCTATAGTCCAGGAATGGGAGCCTAACTATCAGAAGGTGAACTAATTTTACTGTGACTTAAAGATGATAGTGCATACCAGCTGGAGTTAATTCCACTCTGTCTACAAACTGAGTAAGAAAATGGCAGACCATAACTATTGATTTGCTATTTTCTTGAAAAATCTTTTTGAAGCATGGATGGATAAAGATTATAGTTTTTTCAGTGTTCATATCAAAGCACTTTCATTTCCTAGTGAGCTAGTTTGCCAACTGCAGAAATCTGGTATAAATAGTGGCTACTGTAAACAGAGCTTTGAAATTATCAAAATAGAGGTTCTGAAACTGTACAGAGTCATTTAACAGGGTTCCTGCTTAGCAAACTCCTGTTCTTACTTTCTTATGCTGGAAATGTCAAAACAAGATATTTCAACACTGTCAAAGAGCTTTCTCCACTGTTTTCAAAACACATTTTTGTCTAAATTGATATCCTACTTTTAAAATTTTGATATAATAGTACTCTAATGGTAAATTGCTTTGAGAAAATTTGATCAGCATACGATGGAGATTTTGAGGAGATGTTTAAACTAATATCAACAATTATACAGCACTCAGTTGTACAGATTGACATTGCAGTCTCGGATATGTGTAATGGGGCCAAGTGGCACTGTGAATTGCACTTCTTAATGACAAAAGATAAAACTATTTCAAAGGTGGAACAACCTCTGGCAGAATGACCTTCATTAAAAAAGGCATTTCAGTGTGAATGTGGGTTTGACCTCATGTGGAGAACTTATGTAAAATCTTATACAAACCTTACTTTATAGGCTGCTCACCAGCTCAGAAGTTGCTCCACCAATTTTGATATTGCAGAACTCTATTCTTTTGCAATATATTTGTCTTTTGGGGATCTACCTTCTTTCTAGCATAATGAATATATTAATGGTACTTACACTGGCCAATTGAACAGAAGTGTTTTAGGTTATTTACTTACTTATTCTATAGTAAACTGTGTTTACAGTCACAGGAATGTAGCTCTGAGATATTCTAGATGTTTGCTGTTAATAGATGTTTTAAAATCAGCATTACTTGTTGATTGCAGGTTGTATATAATCATATTACTTTTTCAGGCTTAATATAGCATTTTGCTGTGAAGATTTTTGAACAGTGCATTAAAGAAATACTAGATACCAGATTCTTGAAAGTCTCAGATGTTCAGAGTACAATATTCTGGTTATTCACTGAGGCTGGAGGAGTCAGTTCTGGTTCTCTGCCTTGTAAGTGATTTGCACTTTTACGACAGGGGCCTATATTTCATCTCAGGTTTGCCTTGTAAGCCTGTGTAAGATATACTGCAAAATCAATAAATCATCTAAAAGCTTGGGCACAAGGAGTGGCCTGTGTTCTGCCTGGTTTGGATGTAAATTTAATTTTTAGTACAACCTTACTAATAAAACTGGAGAAAAAGGCAGTTGTTTGTCCTTCCTGGATATGTTGGAGTGCTTGCATTTTTCCAGCATTACAGTTTTAGGTATTCCTCTTTCATTAGGCCAGTTTTATAAGCATGAATAGAGACATATTGAAAGCCGGGAACAAGCGCCTTTTATCCTGTGGCTGAGGCTGGAGACAGACAGTTCTGCAGGTGCTCTGAAAGGAGGAAACAATTCTCTCTAGTTCCTTTTCCTCCTCCTCACCTTCATCGGCCCCTTTTCTCCTTCTGTATTCATAGTGCTGCTACTTTTCTCCTCCCATTTGTTACAGTCTTTCAGCAATCTTTTTGCCTTTTTTTTAACTGTTAAACCTTTTCTTCCACATTTAACTTGCTATGGCTGCCACAACAGATAACTAATGGTACGAATCAAATGTATATTCTGGAGTGTTAAATTTTCTTCAAGAATTCTCTGCATGTTCTCACTGTTCCTTATGGAGTCAGAATTTTTCAGGCACTGACCAGTGGCTCATCCTTTACTCTTATTCAAGCCAAATAATCTTCATACTGGTATGCATCAGTGCCTAGACCCATGGGAGAGAATGGAAGACTCCTTCAGTCTGATATCCCAGATTCTTGTAATTTGAATTCCCCCTAGGTTTCCTCTCATCACTTCTATTTAGGGAAAACTTATCCAAGAATTCATAGAGCCTATCTTCTTTGTCTCTTGTTAAGAGAACTGTCAAAAGAAAGCATGGGAAAGCAAACTAGAAAAAAAAAATCATCTAGTGTTTTGATTGCAAGGACTTGTGTCCCTGTCTTTCTTTCATCCCCATGATGTTGATGGCATTTTCATTGCTCTTAATCTGGTTCAAAAATTATCTAGCAAATGACATTTTCTTTGCATCTTCTTTTTCAGTTTAAATGTGCTTTGTGTGCTTACATAAATTTGTGATTTATGTGTACAAGATTTAACTCTGTGTGATAACTTTTGTGATGCAAGTTTAAGGGTTACAAATTTTTTTCCTTTAAAAATGCAAGTTCTCACTACATTCATGGCAGCCAGTACTATGGAAGCATTACTCCAGGTAACAAGACTTTTGGTACAAGAGGCATATCAAAGCTTTTATTTTTAAATTGTGAATAACTTTTCACCTCACAGAAAAACTCAGTTTTCAAGGTCAGTGAGTTTTTGAGTCTATGAATTTTTTCAAGAAATTGCATGGATTCTGCTCCAATCTTACTGTTGGTGCTGGGGAATCGTGGTGCCTCCCACTGACTCAGGTTATTAGAATGCAAATTTTGAGTCTTTTTGTTGATAAATTTCATCTGATTTGCAAGATGTAAATTTCATAAGACGTTTCATAAGATTTGTAAGAGGTTCCTGACCTCAGCTACTTCTTGCACTGTGTATGACAAGCTGGTTCTGCTCACATGCTCGGACAAGATCAATATTGCTGCCTCTACCTCTAGTTTTTCATGCTTTAGAGGCAGTTCTATGTAACTGGTGAGCACAAGCTTTTAACATGGTTTTCAGACCCCCACCCTACTTTAATGAGTTGTATAAAAAAGTCTTGGAAAATCTTTTGTCCAGAACATACTAGATGCACACACTAAGATACTGAGAACTTTCTTTGAGTCCTTAGTACCCCAGGAACTGTGTTCACAAATCTCTAACAGCAAGGACACAACAAGAGAGCGTGTATAAGGTCGATGTAGTGATGGTAAATTTTTCACAGTGAAGGATAGTGGGGGTACTTGCATTGTATGCATTCACTTTATTTGAAGCTGTATGACTTTTTCATTCCAGGTACATTCTTTAACCTCCCTGAAGACTGCTTCTGCAATCTGCTGCATGACTCCACCAGCAGTTGCAGTGTTGTGGGGCAGTGGGCTGATGAATAATAAGACCTGGATACTATGTTGTCACAACCCTCACCTGGCTCAAGGTGCTTTCCAGTAAGGAAAGGTATAGAATTGAATTTATTTTCTTGATAAGCACTTTGAGCTGACTTGCATTTGGATTTTACAAACCTGTAATATGTCACACAGTCCAACATGCGTGGGTGAGCAGGGCACAGTCACCAGTTAAGACGGCTGCTCTACAGGCTATGATTTTGCATAGGTTCTCTGCATGGTGAAAACACCATCTGGTAACTGAATGTGGATCTTCCATTGTGGCTGCATAAAAATTATTGCTGCAAATCATTGCTATGATAAAAGAGAAGCAGGAAGCAAATACAGCCTTACTTGGAACAAACTGACAGTGAAATGTTGTGGTAGTCTGCTGTGATCAGGAACTCTCATCTCTAAACCATGAAGCCTGTGAGCAGCATACATAAAACTATCAGGATTTTTGCAGACTTCCAAAGACATTTATAACTTAAAGCCTCAAAGGCTTTCATCTGGAACAGACCATATGCAAGTCTTTGTTCTGCTGTACACTTCACCTGACTTTACCCAGCTGTAAAAAGGGATTGCAGCAGTCAGGTCTCAGTCATGCTGAAAGCTCAATTACCCTTTGGAAACAGTTTCTCAGTGAACTCCCTAACTGAGCAGCTGCCAATTGGTCTCATGAGGATTTTTGCAGAGGTTGACCTAGTGAAATATGATGGTTTATCAAGGCATGGATAGTCACTTCTCCAGGTTACGAAGTGGGGGAAACTGAACTTCCTGGGAACTCATCCTTACCTGCACCAGTAACATGACCATCTACTGACCATCATCCATGCATCCCTTTATAGGAATGCCCATGATACCCTTTGTCTCATCTGGTGACACACGTTCAGTAGGTTTGAGAGTGCAGATTTGCTAAGGTCAATAGTTCCTGTTTTAACATTCCTTGTGGCACTTCATCAGAGATAACAGACCATTTAATAAACTGCTACAATCTCCAAGCCAAGATTTTCTTTTCATCAGTCAACTGTATTTGACTTTCTCCACTGAGAAGTGGCTTGACATCCCTACCTTTAGAACTACAAACAGTTTTTAAGCCTTTGTAAAAGAACTGGAATTTATTCTGATCCGCAGCTTGCTACAGCTCTTCTAGTTTTTGCCTAGCCTTTGTCTTTGAAGAGAGAAAGCTTTGCTTGTGCTTATGTTTGACTGTTTGGCAAGAAACTTGCTTTCCCACTAATTTCATGCTATAGATAATACATCTATAGATGTTCATAAACTAATAGAATATCCATTTTCATCAAAACAGTCTAGATATATCCACTTACCAAAGCCATCCACCCTCACTATGACATTGTACACTGTGTCCTGTGTCCCTGAGGCTTTCCCATTTAGAATTCATTTTTTATTTTAGAACAATAACAGCCTGGATTTGGGCTGCATTTTGGCATATGCGATTTTGAATCATTCAATATTTAACCTCTGAGTGGCTTTGACTTGACATCTGAATCCTCACTCCTGATGCTTAGACCAACTATGCATATCTTGCATAGGTGATGTAATTCTGACATCATGAACATAACATTGAGGTGAAATGATTAATTTAGCGACACTGTAGATCTTGGACTGTGTCTGCACCTGCATGCTCTTTTGCTTGCATGCTCGCTTGCTGGCTGGCCCTCACCACAATGCTAGTAACAAGACACCATTTAAGTGTCCTTGTCAGAATGACCACACTCTAGGACTTCCACAAAGCCTCAGTTCCCTGCAGCTGAAACCTCCCCAATGCAGTGAGTTTATCATTTTGTGCAATGAGCTTGTTGATACAAATGAGATCCAATATTCTTTGACCTCGGCATGCACTGTAACTCATGACTAGGCACTAGCAATGATCACACAAGACAGCTATTTGTCATACCATCAGTTAGCTGGAAACAACGTACGGGTCTGACTCCTTCAGTGAAGAAGACATCCACTTCTACCTCTCAATAATAGCATTCTATCTATCCATTTGATGACTCCTGTTTCTTCTACTTGCATTTTTCCAGATAGAAAAAATCGCTTTTGAGTAAATTCCTTGTTTTCCCTGTCCCAGTACTGAGGTACTTCATTCCTTTGAAGAATGAAAGACCCCGTTTTGAGAGGTTTTCATGCTGAAGCACTGTTGTTAGCCTTTGGAACTACACATGAGTATATTAGAGTTCAGAAGCAAAGGTTCAAATTCTAAGAAGAGAAGTGGGAACTCCAGTTTCCTAGCAGGAAGACCTTGGAAATTGCATTATAATTAGATTTCTCCATGTCCACTGAGACCAGAACCATAAATAAATAATTTAATTTATAGATATGGCAACTTAAATTAAATAATTTCCTAATACCTACTTCTTTGGTATTATTCTTCAGACTATTGAGGTGTATTTGAACTACTGAACTGAACCTTTTTCTTCAATGATCCATGCGATAATGAACTATCACAAGTAGCACTGAGACAGTTAGTTTAGATGGGATCTCCCATGGCATTGCTGTGTAGCATGGGGTAGGTGATTTACCTAGGGATAGTGAAAGTCAATGAGAGTCCACAAGGGCCAACTGCAAGAAAACGAATCTGGTGCTAACATGGAGAAACTTCTGCAGAGTAAGCAGGCAGGAGGAATCCTTGGGCACTGTGGCCAGCAGTACTCTCTCAGCATGGCTTGGACCACTGAAGTGCCTTGTGACTGAACAAAGGTACAGTGGTAGAAAAGCATATGGATTCAGTGAAATATATTTTTTTTTATGCTGAAATTGCACAGGCAGCCAGCTTTGAATGCCTCTAGCAGGCTGGATCAATGCTGAAGCAGAGAGAGTAGGTGTTTATATTCTGCTTATGAGGGTGGGATAGATATTGCTTACCCCAAATGTCTTGCAACATCCAATTTCTTAATCTTTTTTCAAAGTATTAGCTGCATTCTCTGTTATGAACAGGCCAAAGTTAGAAAAGAGCTTCTCTTTTAAAGAGCTTACAGGCTCAGAAAATTTAAGATAAAACTGGCAAAACAGAAGAGAAGACTGAAAAAGGTTTCTTTGCAATTTCTTAAGGATTTATTCTTATCAAATTCAGTCCTGCTATGTACTGTTTGAATGGAGAGTTAACTCAGTATGAGTTGGGTGGTGAAAGTTATCAGTCTCCGAAAGGCTACTGACCATAAAGGCAGGGCAGTATTTTATACCACAGCGTGACTATATAAAAGCACAAATATTGCTCATTGGGGAAAGAAAGAGAGATGCCTCAGCTTTTTGGCTTTTCTCCTTGAAACATGCTTTTAACACATTTAGCCTGGAACGATATATTTTATTCAAATAGAGCTCTGGGAAATAAAATGTATATTTTTGCTTTGAAATTGGCACCAAATATTATTAATACCATAAACCAGATGTGATAGGAAACATTGCTGGTGCTTCTTATCTAAATCTGCAAGCACATTAGCATTGTTTGCATTTACTCTCAGAGGTACACCTGCTGATATATTCTGCATGGAAACCACCACTTACCTTAGTCAGTGCTTTCAAATCAAATTATATCTATTCAGTATAAGATCACTAATCTGTTAACACTATAGTTTCCCAGCCTAGTTTTCAGTAAGTACAAGAGAGATATTAATGTCTAATTTGTAAAAGCTCATGGTAACTGAGGAAAAGACAAAGTTTTTGCAGTTATGAGTTATACATTGAAAGTGAAAATTAAGGTTATCTGACCTTAGCTTGGCAGATTTAAGAAATGAGATCACTTTTTATCTGGAACTGACTTATCTGAGTGTTGCCAAATTTCCCGGTAAATCCAAAAGGCACAGGATCCAACCAAGGGGAGAGGCATTATCTTAGTTTTGTAAGAAAAATGCTAAGCAGGATAGTTGCAAATACAGAAATATGGTGAATATTTCCTTAATATGCTAAATATCCAAATAGTTTCTAATCAGGTCAAGTTTCTTTTTGATGAGATTTTCCTTTTATTAGTAAACTGTTATAACTTTCACGGGGATTGTCAGAGATGAGTTCTGCTTGTCATTATTCTTAAAACCTTTCCAATACTTTAAAGACCTTGTTTGGAGGATTGTGGAGGAGAATCAGGAAATTACTCTTGTTTAGCTGCAATCTACTCAAGGATACATAATTACTCATGTTTTCCTTTGCTGGCCACTTTCTCTAAAAACTGTAGCTTTCAAAATGACTAATCAAACACGGAGAAATCCACTTGCTTAATTGCAGCCTAAATATCTGTCTGTCAGTGTAAATTGTGCAAAGTTTGTGAGCAATGCCTCTGAGAAGTACAGGGACAAGTACAAAATACGATACAGTTTGCATTACACCAGGAAACAAATTAACCAAGGAATATAAAAATTTATCTGAGATTCGTGTCTATTAACCAGTAACTGTATGCATTCTTGCTAAATATGCACTTTGGGGTTGTTCACTTGATTACTCTCAGGGTCAGAACCAAAGGCTTCTGTCTTGATGTATGACTACAGCAACATCATGATGGTTCAGGTGCCTATGTCTTATTGCTTATTGCTAGTTTTTGCTATTACTCCCTAACTCTTACTTTTACCATGAGTCTATTGAATAGTCTGTAGCAAGGACAGAGAACTTCTCTGCTGCAGAAAGGCTTGAGTGCCCCGAGCCCGTGCTTTTTCCCAATTGTCTCATCTCCCTTGCAGCTGTAGAGCATCCCAGCTGTGGTGATGCTGCTACAATGCACTTGCACAAGAACCCAGACAATCCCCTGAAGGAGCTGAGCTCCTTCCTGCCAGGCACACCTAAAGTGTGCTTCTTGCATAGGGGGAGTCTGAGTGGAAAATGTTCCCACTTTTTGGCTCTTCATAAAACTGTTTTGATATCCCCTTTTTCATGTAATAGCCTAAATTATTTTCATTTCCTTCTCAAGTTTTATCAATTTATGGTATCTGGAAGAGACAGAACTTAAAAATAAACTAAGTGGGTAACCACCACTTGTTTATATAGATCCTGACTACTGAGTACTTATAACTCTGGTACATGGGTAGCCCTCACATGAGCAATATTATGTCAGATGGGACCCCTGAGCAACTCCCAAGCTGCCTTACATCAAGTGATCATCCTACTACATTATTTGTTTCTCTATTTTTCTACTTGTACTTGTGTTTTCAGACATAAGCTCACCAATATTAAGGACTCCTGATCCCAGCTATTAGAGTAGTAATCCTTAGTGTTATAGTCACGAAGCATTAACATATCCACAGAGAACTTAAAAGCATATTTCTGCTAATGCCTGAATGCAAGGAGAGAGTGTTTTGGTGGAAACAAGCATCCTCTAGCCAAGGCCTTCAATCCCTGTTTGCAGGAAGGAATGTATAACATGAGCCTATAACATTGCAATCTGTAGGATAATCAATAAGGCAAATAATTTTTCCTGAGTGTAGAATGCTTGTTTTTTCAGATATTCTTGTTACTCCTGTTAGTATAGCTATTAGAGGTAGCATAACATGTGTAGTGTAAACATACATAATGAAAATTCATTGGAGTGATTTATAGTGCAAATCTTAAATGGAGTTGAATATAGATATATAAGCCCTAAATTTGGAATTTTACTGCTAGGTTTTACTAGAAAATAGCTATACCTTTGGGAATTGCTAATAACTTACAGTCTTTTTCTGTGCTAGTGCCATTGTTTAACTCAGCCAGCAGCTAAAACAACCACACAGTGGTTCACTCACACTCCCAGTGAGACGGGAAACAGAATCAACAATGAAGGAAAAAAAACCCCTCTTGGGTTGAGATAAAGATATAAAGGATATAAAAAAACCCACCTCCCATCCAACCCACCAGTTATATACATACATATGGTATGGAATATCCCTTTGGCCAGTTTGGGTCTGCTGTCCTGGCTGTGTCCCCTCCCAGCTTCTTGGGCAACCCCCCACCTACTTGTGAACAGGGCAGTGTGAGAAGCTGAAAAGTCCTTGGCTGCTCAGCAACAATTAAAACCATCAGTTGTGTTATCCACAATGTTCTCATCCTAAATCCAAACAACAGCACTACACCAGATACTAGGGAGAAAATTAACTTCATCGCTGCTAAAACCAGGACAGTGAGATTGTTAAACATAGAAGTAAAATTTAAACCTTCTACTTTAATAGCTGTTTAATGCAACCTGGTTCAGTATTCCCTTCTGGAAGCCCAAAGAAGGGAATTGGCAAGCTCAGCCAATGACAAAACTCTATTTGCTGCAAAAACTGTGTTGTCTAAGGCTGTGCTGTCTTTTTAAGCCCTTTAGATAAAGACTTTTGTTCTCCAAGAATTTCCTAAGGGAAATAAATTATTACAAGTTGGTGAGCAGTATAATAGGATGTGGAAAATGTGTAGTGAATGAAAGTGAATAAATTTTTTGGTCTTTAATGTATTAGTCCTATTATTTTGCTCCTTAATGTGTTAGTGGTATTAGAGTATTAAATCTGCTCTTTAATGTAGTAGTGACAGAGGTCCCCAGTAGACACATAATTGACCAAAAGATGAAGAACTCTGTGGAAGGAAACACAGGACATTTCAGATAATGCAACTGGGACAGGGGAGTTAAATTAAGTTGTCATAGTTCGCAGCATTAACATCCATTTATATCTTTTTAAAAATTAAATTCTGAATATATCTGAGCAAACTGGCTGGGCCCTAAACTTTTACTTGCAAAGCAATGGAATTTCAGTATTGACAGATGTAAGAATTTTTTGAAGTCTGTTTTTAAAACTTTACCTCCTGACTGCCCTGCTACCCTTTGTTAATAAACCTAGTACCTGACACTGCTAAAACCACTATATAGCCATAGTTCTGAAAGCTTTGTACAAAACACTGAATACTTCATGAGTTGATACCACAGCGCCTCTCTGAAGTATCATTTCTATCCCATTTTTACAGATGAGGTGACTGAGAGCTGAAGAACTTGCCCTTGCTTGTAAAAGATCCAGGATTTAGATCCCAGCTTTATTGTGAATTATAATGTACATGAAAACCATGAGCCATTAAACATCAGACAAATGAGTTATTGCTGATATGTGAGATACAGACATGAAAATTGTTCTATGGAGACATAATACAAGAGCTGCAGAAGGTTACTGTGTTGCACAAATTACAAGCAAAATAATTTTGCTTCATTAAAAATTTGTGAAGGTTTTATATGTGAAGCCTGTTTAGAGTGGAGAGCATTTCTCTCCTGCTGCATCTTTGTTCTCAGCACAAAACTGTAAAGCAAATCTGTAGCAAAAATATTGGCAATGCAATTGTCAGTTCATGTTATATATCAGACCAAATTCTTTTCAGCCTTTTGAAAAGGAGTCACTTTGGATATGTTCCAGACTGTGGAACATGATGTAAGTGTATTGGAGCTCTGACTCTCATACTGTCATCTCCTATGTCTCCTTAACAAAGGGATGGTCTCAACCCTCTGCAATGTAGGTCAGCATTGAGTGCCAAATTGCTCAGGTGCTTCCATCTGGCCCCTATGGCATGTTCGACATGCGCAGGCATTCCTTCGACCTCATCATCTTCACTGTCAGCTGGTAACATCTGACAAAGCTGCCAAAGTTTAGCATTAGAGGATACAGCGGTAATTGTTCAATTAAACACATGCTTGTAAAACAGGAACAGCAGTATGCTTAGGTAAACATGCGCCAAAAAGTCCAGAGACAAAATTTGCATGTCCCTAATTAGAGCCTATTTTTCTGAAAAGATGGATTTCTGTCAAAAATAGATTTTAAATTGCCTATAAAAGGGTTCCAAATCACTGGCTGGTTCAGTCATTTAGATAAGTGCTATACATGATGGGGTTTGTTCTGGTCTCACTACAGAGCAGAATAGCCCCAAATTTCTGGACTGATTCTGATGACAATTTCAGTATCACATAACTGGAATAAGGTTAATTGCACTTAGCATTAGTGCTGTAGGGTACAACCATGTAACTGAGATGAAAGTCTATTTAGCTAACAAACACATTTTTTATATCCTTTTTCCCCTTAAAGCAAAGGAAAAAAAGATGCAAATGAGAGACTGTATGGTTTTGTCCACTTGGCAAAGGTCCATCTTGTTTCTGCCTTGGCTGATGTCTGGCTCAGTACAAAGCAGAATAACTTTCTGAGCACCATCATAGTACCCACTTATCAGTGCTGCATTAGCATCAAAGAAAACTCTCCAGCCACTGGAGCCTGCAGTCAGACTCCCAACTAAAACTGCTGAAGTTCTTGTTTTACACTCAAAACATGACAATCAGTTTCCCTGTTTCTCTTCCTCTGTAATCTGGTACTAAGACCAGTAATATTTTATCTCTGAATTAGGGAGGAAATATAGAAAACTGACAGCTACTTCTTTCTCTGTTTACTTTCTGTATGACTTAGCTCACAGCATTAAGCATAATTCTTCCACTAACACAACCCTTTCATCAGCCTAGGTCAAGACTTCAAACCAACCATTCCCAAATTAAACGCAACACAGTACAATCAGTTGGAAGCTGGTAATCCACAATACTTAATACAACTGAGTCTAAAACACATAGATAAGAACAGTGTACAGTTCTCATTAATAAACATGTGTAGTGCCAAACACACTTTTCTTCAAAGATTTTGTTCCAAACTTCTTATCATTCTTGTTCTCTCACTCTACCGCTTTGAGTATGTTGCTTAAAACTGGATACATTAGTCATCATTACTGATTCTCTTCAAGTTCTTATATAGCTACTTCCCAAAGACTATCACGTAAACTCATATTCACTTTGTGACTCAGCGTTAACTCCTCTAGTGCTTTTTCTACCAAAAAGGTGTCTAAGATTTTTTTCTCCATTTTGTATGTATCATCTTGATTTCTTTTTCTCAAATCAATGCTCATCACAATTGGCTTCTGTTGATTTCAGAACATTTCTTCAAAGATATGAAGTTTACATTGAAGCAGAACTTATTTCTCTCAAATGCTCACAGCCAGCCCTGTTCGAGAAGCAGCACAAGAGTACAAGCACAGTGTATTTCACATCCAGATCCTTAACAGAAATATTAACCTGAAGTGGATGCAAATATCCATTTGTGACAGAGTCACCAGATATTACTTTTTTCTGAAACTTTTTTCTCTAACTCTTTACTCAACAGTAACAAACCCTAAAAACTTGCTGACCTTTGTGTTTTCTCACTGAGGACTCTACTTGTGAGTGGACCTACCAAGTGCTTTTTCTCCCAAATGGCTTAATGTCAACTTAGAGCACTTGTCCACAAATGCAAGTACCTTTGGAGACTGCAGAAGACCTTGTACCTCACCTGTATTTATGGCTATCCCACTTGGCCTATGGAAACCTGTAGCCTCTCTCCACAAACATCCTTTTGTTTGCATTCTTAGGTCAATCTAGTTCCCACAACACTAGAGTGTTCCTGGGAGCTTGTTAACCACTTTTTGCATGATCCACTAAAATAGGTCTGCTCAAAAGCTGGAGAGAGAATTTTGCTGCCGAGAAATATAATTTAGCAAAAATTGGAAAGGACTGCTTTAGCAACTGAAAATCTTTACAAGGGTGTATACATTTTGATAAAATGATGTGTAAAAGGCAGTGGAAAGGATTCTTTCCAGCTAATTTCATTCCATTGGCAAAATATGTATTTTCTATTTTGCTGTTTCAACTTATTATTTTAACTTCAATTTTCCGTGGTTTTAGATTATTGGGAAAAAAGTCTTTTTCTGATTATGAATCACACTCTTTCTGTTTTAATTTTATTCTTTTTGCAAATTTTTTTTCTCTCAAATTCAGAATGAAAACCATTTCAAGTGTTATAATTTCCTGTGGGAGACAAATTTCTGTTTCCAAACCTTTTTACTGCAACCACCAACTCATTCCATATTCCCTTTTTTCTGCCCAGCTCACTTCAGGCGTTGTGGTTTCCTCTCTGTAGATAAAAATTTACCAGCAAGAACATTTTAGATTCTCAGCAGAGGAGATATAATTCCAGTGACAAAAAGCCATTCCTCTAGTGACACTTTGACTGACAAGGGAGGAATAATACTATTTGCAGACATAGTATTGCCTGATGCAGATATTAGAGTAGTATCAAGGATATTCTATTGGGCTAGACAATATGGTTCAAGGAAACTTCAAATTTCAATAGCCATACCTGTGTTTTGGCTCTATGAGGAAAGGACAAACAGACGTAATGTCTTAGAAGCAGTCTTACTGCATCACCGCTGTGGCTTCATGTTTAGGAACAGAAAAACAAATGACAGTTCTCTGCTCAGCCCAAAGACATCTAATTACAGAGGAGTAAGGATAGTCATTATAAAATAACTTGTTTTAAACTTCCTCACCCCTTTTTATTATTTTTTTTCCCTACCTATTGTGGTATAACTAGAGTGCTACTGATTAAGGTGGGGATTCATCTCCCCTTTTCCCACACCTTTATATATTTGCAGTACAGATGACCAGGTTAACTGTGCAAACTGCATTTATAAGCCATGGAGAAAAACAGGTTTTTTACCAGTTTTCCATAGGCATCCTGGAAGTGCCCATTTCTTTCCTGCCTGTGTAGAGACTGCCAGAACTTCAGCCCAGAAGCAAAAGCTTCCCTCTGGAGAGATGAATCCACCCTGAATGTCAGAAATTAAGAATGAGCAGTAATTGATAGAAGAACCACGCCTGATGCTTAGTTCTATAACATTTCTCACCTTGCATAGGACATAAACCACAGCCGGATCCTGTATCAGCACAGCCCTGGAGCAAACTTCTTCCATGGGTCCCTGTCGATAAGATCCAACAATGATCCATGGCTGCCCTGTGGCTGCCCTGTGGAGAGTGGCCTCCTGCCAAATCTTGGGGATACATTTGGATACGTAGGGCTGTTCTACCAGCTTAGTGGGAGTCTTCTTTGGTCTGGGCATGGAGAAGACCAAGATGCTGTTTGGAAAGGAAGTGATAGGACCCAGGGGGACAAATAGCAGCCAGCTCAGGAAGGGACAGAGGTCATAGTTGCAATTTGTGAGTAAAAGGAAAGCTGCGTGACAGGGGAGGTGGCTTACTGACGATTGTGATGTCTGTGCAGAGTGGAAAATGCACTGAGAGTAGAAAACTGTTTTGAAAACCCTATGCCAAGCACCTTTGATGTCTAAAAGAAAAAAACACATTAAAACTGAGAAAATATCTCAAATTTATCTTAACATGTGCTGGTTTTACTTTGAAATAAGAATTGCTATGAAGATTGCTATGAATTCTTGACTGAGTTAATGCCTGAGGCCACTGATTCCTGTCTCAGCCTCTGCTAGAGAAAGAAGCTTTCCTTGAATTTATGCTAGTATCGTTATTTAGTCTGTCATGCTTTTACTGTAGGGAACAATAAAAACATCTTTATTGTTTTAAAATTTTAGCTGTCTTCGAAATAGCTGGGGATTTTGTCATCCAAATGCAGGCACTTCTGTTTCTCTGAGGTTTTTATGGGAACAGTAATCAGAGATAAAGCTATTAAACTGCCAGCCTGGGATCATTTTATGGCGTATTTGTGAGTAAGTATGATTATAAATGTTACAAATAATTCTTTCTGAATTATTTGTCATATTTGTGCTGCTGCGTAACGTATAGAGGAAAGGTTACTGCATGCAGCTGTCTGTTATCATAAATTAATTTAGCACAGCACTTAAAAAAACCACTGGCCTGATGACATTGGAAAGAGAGTCCTTAATTCATGGCCTTTCGCTGCACAGTTGTTCATGATGTAGTTTTGATGGAAAGTATTCCATAATGACTGCTTCTAAGGTGAAGGAGGTGTGGTAAGACATGAACTTAGAGGTGTTTGCACTACCTCTGGCTTTGTAAATTCAATACTGAAATGTGGTGGACTAGCGAGCAACAGCTGGCTTCTGGAAAGAGACAGAGAGTTATGGGTGGATATTGGGTTAAATTAGAAAGACTTTAATTCTAATCTAGGAAATATTTTATGGGTCTACATTTGGTCATCCAAGAGACTGAACCAATGGTTGCAAGTAGATAGCATGGACAAAGACACGGACTGACTTGAGAGTGGACATCCTGATGGTTACTGATGGCAGAAATTATATGCTTAGGATGACAAAGACTGTCCTTTCATTTCATTTAAGTTGAAGTCACAGAATCACAGAATCACAGAGTGTTAAGAGTTGGAAGGGACCTTGAAAGATTATCTAGTCCAACCCTCCTGCCAGAGCAAGATCACCCGGACTAAATCACACAGGAACACATCCAGGTGAGGTTTTAATGTCTCCAGAGGAGAATCCACAACCTCTCGGGCAGCCTGTTCCAGTGCTCTGTCAGAGGCAAAGCACTCAGTGGCTGGCACAATTCTTTATTTTTGCCCTCAGTTTCCCAAGACAATTTCATCTCTTCCAGAGGCTCTACCACAGCTCCTATTTCTCCCACCCATCACTCTTTTGTCTGGCTGCATTGTAGCCCTGCTGAAATACCCATCTGGGAAGCATCCAGGGCTTTGGTACTTAAAAGACAGCCAGAACAGGTTTGGCCCAGCATTTGGCCAACCTCAGGGACCAGCTGGAAAGCCTCAGTAGATACTAGAAACCAATGGAAGCAAAAGGAGGAGGGGAAAGGAGGTCCTGGAACCACAGGAGCTGGACAAGAGGAGAACAACAGCGCCAAGTGCACAGATGAGTCCCTGTCAGATCTCTCCCTGGCCAGAAGAGGAGGTGGGAGTAGGTGATGTGCCAGGACCTTCCTCCTGGGCAGCCTGCTTCCTGCTCCCACACTCCCTGCTGTCTCCATCTGACTCCCCACCACAGGGTTAGATGCATTTCTGTTTTGGGTACCTACGATGGTGGTAGGGGAATTATCCTGCAGGGTTGCCTTTGGTTTACTTAGTTATGCTAATGTATGGTTGTACCTGAAAGTTCCCTTCATAGGACCATATTTTACTATATTTAGAGATATTTTGCTGCCCAATTAGTTGAACTGATTGATTGGTCTAATTCCTCAGGAATAGTCTCACTATTTATTGAAAAGAGATTTTGCCCTAGGTTTCCTTCAGCTTTGTGCTGAAATCACTTCATTAAAAAAAACCCAAAACAAAATGGTGGGCTCTTGAGGTCTCTCTTTTGGGAGACAGGAGATACAGGTTTGAAACAAATTTAGGCCACACACATCCTGAGAGCTGTTGAAAATTATCTGGGCTGATGATGGCTACAACTCCTCCTCCTCCAACAGTTTAATGATTCTTTTGACAGTTTTTCTTGTAAAGCTTCAAATTTAAAGAAAAAAAAAAAACCAACCAAAAAAATCCCCCCAAAACCCAACAAAAACCCAAACCAACGGAAAAAATAAACCAAAAAAGAGACAATTTATTTAGGTTAATGGAACTTTTTTCACTGTCAAAAGAAAATAGTGTCTCAAATTCTAGCAGGAAAAAATGAAATTGCATTTGACCTCTATTGTCAAATGATCAAGTTATGCCTCATCATTTTGCTTTCTCTTTACTGATGTTATTTCTAATGGCATTTCAGATGTATTTCAGATGTCTCTTAACTTTGTACTTTATGGATATAAAATTCTACTTTCCTCTCTACAGACATTTCCTCCTACTCCTCGCTTAATCTTAAGCACTACCCTTATTTTTCTATCTACACCCACACCCAGAAATAATTTCCCTACCTGAAAGTGATTTTTTTACATTTTCTTTTTTTCCACTCAGTTGAAACTTTCAATAAAGAAAGGCAGCATACCTTGTATCTTTAGTACTAAACAAATTCCATTGTCTTGGATGACTTCTTTGGTGAAGTATGTGATGGAAAATGGTTTAGCTCTCTCCTTCACACATTTTCACAGTATTTCCAGTGTTGCTTATTCCTTAAATGCTAAGTAAGTCAAGTTCACTTACCTGCTCCATATGCTTAAGACTTTTGTCTCTGAAATGCGGCAGAGGATATATTTATATTTTCCAGTGTGCATCTGTGGTCCTGCAAAGACTTGTTTGCAGTTATTTTGCTTCATGCTTCCTCAGTGGTCCAATTAATTCTGTCGGAGTCTTTGCAGGATTGGGACCCATGAAACTGATTTCTTGGATGGCTATTTTGAGGGTGTTCTTATGACATCCAGTAATAACTTTGCCACTAAGAATAGGATTAATTTGAACCAGGTGATGTACAAACTCAAGGTGACCCTGGCCTGATCTCAGCATTTACATCTAATCAGAGATTAAATAAAGCAAACGTGGAAAATACAGAAGAGGAGGATGGATGAAAGATTGAAAGTCTTCCAGAGACCTAGTATTAAATAGTAGTCTGAATCATTAAGATATTTCTTAAAGGCAGGTTTTTTAAACACGAACCCAGTTTATATTTAATCCCTTTTATTTTTCATGTGGTTATTTTATTTATGATTCTTACTGCCATACCAATAATCCCTAATTATCTGTCACTATCGAGTCTTTGCAGAAATAAGAGTGTCTAGAAGATGCACTTTATGTACAGAAGACTTAATAAATTCCTCTTACATCCCAGCACATAAATGACAGAAAGTCTCATTGAAAACTTCTGTGAATAGAGCTAGATAAAAAAATATTTGCAAAGGGCAGTGTAGACATTCCAGTGAACTCAAAGACAGGCAGCAACCAGAGAAATATCACAGACCTTAAGTTCTTATTCCTTCTGCAAATTCTGACAGCTGCCAAAAGGCAAGAGCAACAAATGATAGAAACAAAAATGTAAATGTTTAATAATGAACATATTGTGCGTGGAGTACAACACCCTACTTCAAGAAGAAAACCGATGCTGTCTTTCTTAAAAATTTTCACTTACACTAATATGCACATTCCTATACAGTGCTCTATTCCTGTATGAACACACTCCTATACAGTGCTACATTCCTATGTGATTACATCCTATGAATTTCGCAATTTTTTTTTCAGAGGTCTGAAAATTTTTTGTAGAGTCTAAAATATAGGCAGTTTATGTTTCAAAAGTGAATGGAAGCCCCTTAGCTAAAACAAACAGAAAAAAATTATTTTTGGCTCTTGTTTTAGGTAGAAAATTGACTCAAAATAAATTTACAGGACTTCCTAACATGTACGAAATTTCCTGCAATGAGTTCTGGCTCAGTGCATGACACTTTGCTAAACTTTCCCCATTATGGCTCTTCAAGTGTGTCATTTATTTACAGCAGATAGAATCATACAAAACTCTATCAGAAAAAGAAATCTAAATAGGACAAAATGCAGTAGATCCCACTTATTTTTACGGGAATGAATTGGTTCAATTAACTCAGAAATTGCCTTACAACGATATAGTTACAGCTGCTTTGTGTTGTAGCTCTACTAGTCTAACATAAGAGAAAAAAAAAAGTGAAGTGAGATTTAACAAGTTTTATTCCAAAATGAAAAGCTTTCTGGCTCATGGTACTTTTATGATATCTGACACAGAAGCAACAAACTCAAATCTAACCAAAAGTTAGATACAACTGCTCATAATTTAGTTCTATTAATCAATCAGATGAAAAGAGAGAAAAAGGAGTAATTCACACTTCTGGAGTCAGCAGGTATGGAGGCGACAGGCTCAGCCTTGGTAGATCAGCCAAGAGAAGTCGATTGCATAGGAGTAGCAGAAAGACCAAACAAGTCTGGCTGAGGGAAATGCCACAGCAGTTATAAAGCTAGTGTGTCTTCTGATTATTTTTTTTTTAAGTAATTAATTAAATTCCTGTCTCCCAAAGGCATTTTATGGATCTTTGAAGAAATCCAACTTATTACAGAGGCAGTTTTTTATTACATTTAGTAGATACAACCATCCTCTATCAAGCTGCAGAGGTAATTCAATGCCACCCATGTGGGTTCCCTCTATGCACTGCATGAAATATATCACTCACCAAAATACTCATATGTTGTGTTGAGAGTTCCCAAGTGCTTTCTTCTGGGGTACAATTATTGTGGTGGTGATAAAGGTAGTACGGCAGGCACTGTAATTTTTATTCTGGAGCTGTTTTGGTGAAAACATTTGTCAGCTTGAGGACAGGCATCCACAATGGGTTTGAGATTTGTTGTAAGCTCAGGTGATGGTGGGAGGGGAGAAGTGAGAATACGTATTTGAAAATAGTCTTCTTCCAGTCCAGTTTATACTGACCCAGACATACATTATGAGTTTCAATAAATTTTTTAGACGTCATACTGGTTTCATTAACATAGCTGTTTATTGTTGACTGGTTTATGTTGATTGTGCGATGTGGTAAATTGATTTTGAAATAGAAGTATTGTGGAATATTCCCAATATACTTATTACATCTGTGATAGAAGTCAAGGCTTTTGGTTCATGCAAGAATGTCATCTATAAATCTTAACTCCAAACTCAAATATAGTCAAAAAATGCCTCACTGGGGGATATCAAGTTTGGCAATCTAGAGCTGGGGGAATGTGTTTAGTGCCTCTGAAACTGCCCTTGTTTTACAGAAAGGATATTGAGAGGAAAGTGTATTACTGTGTGGATGGTTTAACAACAAACTTCAGAGGAAAACACGACTGTTTTGTTCTTGTGGCTGCTGGAGAAAAGGAGCCTTGCCATGACACTGTGCGTTGCTGGTGTATGGACAAGTAACATGATGTCAAAGCTGTAGTGTGTAGGAGGTGGTCTGAAAACTCTTGCCTTTTGACTGATATTTTTTTTAGAATCTTTGTAGTTCTCTGGGAGAATTACCTTGGCCTGGATGATGACAGATTTACCAAAATTCTTTTCTTTTTTTTTTTTCCTTCCCCCCAGGTATATCTTGGGTATCACACACTAATGTAAAACTTGTGAAAATCTCTGAATTTTGTTTGGTGTTATAAAACTGAAACCATAAAAATGTGAATTATTTGACACTGAAGGTTAAAGAATTCTAGAGTTCAAGGAACGTAGTGCATGGTGCCTGCATTTACGTAGTTGAAGGATTATTTCCTTCAACATTAATTTGATCACAAGGTACATCCTGTATTTCCTCTGGTATGAAAAACATTACAGAAGCAATATTAAATGTACAGCAAATATCTATCCTCACTCTTAGGTCCAGCTTCTGACTCCAATATTACTTCAGTTCAAAGAGTTTCAGAGATATCCATCAATCGTATTAATTTCTTTGTGGGAATATCAACCCATAGTTACTGTAAAATTGTTCTCCTGCTCCAAGAGTGCTGCCAGGCATGGTGATCTCCAGCCTTCTACCTGTCCTTTCAACATGCATTTGATAGCATGCAAGTTTCAGAAGTAACAGCTGACGTAAAAGCTCAAGTTTCATTGAAAATATCTCTTCAGTAATTTGCATTGTATTTTTACACCAGACAACCATAAATTGATAACAAATGTCTTATTCTTTGTATGTCTAGAACTACTATTAACATATGGGCTTGAAATCAACCTGGAATAAAAGAAGTACCCATATATATGAATGAAACAGCTAGCAAAGCCTTACTAAATCATTCCAGGAAGTTTAAAGGTGACAAATCTATTTATCTTGTCCTTTTCTAACCTAGTTAACAGCAGTCAGTGTGATATTTCATTCAGCTGAAAAAAATGATAGGCTCAAGTTGTTGGGATGAGTAAGACTTGCCAGTGAATCTATTTTGTCATGCAAGATCATGTTGCTTATCATAATTATTTAGAAATGGAATATATCTGAACACTCTGCTAGGTGTCAGTAACTGATCTGAAGAACGGACAGGGGCATAGAAAAGAGAGAACTGAAGTGTTACCTGACTGATCCCAATTCAGCCTCTTCCTTAGAGTATCTAGTGGTATATTCCTTATGCCACGTGGAAAAGCAAAGTCTCAGGAAGGTAAGTGCCAAAAGCCTCCGTGTTTTGGGAAGTTTCTTTGCAATTTCCACAGTTATCCCTTCTGGACCTAGTGCAAATGTCCAAGATGAGGAATCTTGCACTCTAGACTGGAAGAAATCACAAGCTGCAAAAAGAAGTTATTCATAAACCATTCAGTTCATATATTTTTAAACTATGTCTTGATCAAACTGTAATAGCAACTTTACTGCATATGTGAGAAATTTGCATTGCAAATGCAAATAACTGTAAGGCTGTGAGCCAGACCTCCTACCCTGCCCTATTCCTCCTCACCACACATTTGGCTTGTTCTTTAGGTCTAATGAAATGTGCAAAATGAGCATGATGGTTCTGCCCTCTGCTGAACTCCAGATTGTCATAAGCTTAGAAGGTCTCCAGGGCAGGAACAGTTTCTAACCAGCCTCTAAGCTTTTTCTAAATGTGTATAATTAGGTTTGCAAAATTGCTTATGTTTTAAACTCAGATCAGAAATTGTGAGCTGATTTCCATTCAACTTAACAAAATATTTCAGTTTTGGCATAGATGAAAGCATAAAAAACATTAGATTAAAAGGAATTAGAGTATTATAAGCTGCTAAAAATGGCCTAACATGAAGTTTTACCTCAAGGTAAACCAATAGCTGCTATCTGCAAATCAGTGAATTGGCTCAGTGTTTCCATGAAGCTTGTGTGTCCATTTAAAAATATTTTTATTTTCAAGTGTCTCCTATTATTCATTTCTTCTCCACTCCCAGCTATTCCTTGTCCTCTGGAACTTGGCCACAGCCTCACCTTCCTTTGTCTGCCATTTCTCCCAGGAGACTGAGTGGATGCAGGGATTGCTTCAAAGGGTAAGCTCAGAGGAGCTTTAGGTCCTCTTAATGTTGTCCAGCCAAGGTGGCCACATGGCTACCCTGGCAGGCGTGTTAATGCCTCCCCTGAGCTAATCAGTGGGGTAGAGGGCCTGGATTAGAGGGTTCTTTATACATGAGCTATACTGCTTTTGGATCAGACCTGTCTATGCTGACACAGTTTATAGTGTCCAACAGAGGAACTCTAGGGTTTGTTTTCATATGTGCATGTAACATTTACCTTTTAGGGGAACCATTCTACAAACACTTCTTCAGATATTAAGTTTTACTTTTTAGTTGTTATATTAGTTCCCTTTGTGAAGGTTGGACTTTGGCAAAGGAAACATATTGCCTTCCGATGAAGTGGCAGGCGGCTCTCCTCAAATCATAACTTTAGCTTAATTGCTTTTGAAAAATGACACAATGTGTTGTTGTATCTTGCAAGACATTAAATGATGTGGAAAATCCATTAGAGATCCCACTGAGATGTGGATAACACCCGAGGACCAAACAAGCAGCTCTGTATTTGCTAATTTCTAAACCTTAAGGCATGAGCTTTAAAAGCATTCGCATGTACGGTGTATCAGATAAAATTAATTTTTTATAAATAAATAAAGCAAGCTGATAGCTGTTGGCTAAAGAGTAATTCAAAGCAAAACAAAAATGCTCTGTTGTTCCTTGATCTGTTGTCTGCGCTGGGGTTGTTTAAAGTTGTAGGTAATGAGGTTAGTGTCTATGCTCAGGCAGTATAAAATAAGGCTTCAGGCATGATAAAGAAAAGCTTCAATATGTGAGTTTCCACCTGGTTTCTTCCCTTCTGGTAGAAGCTGGTTTCTGGCAAGCACTAAACTCCAGATCTGAGGGAAATGTCAGCTGTTAAACTAGAAAGCTTTTAACTTGCAGGAATGGGTATGGATGAAAGACTTAAAAGGATAGTAAAGCATGAGAAAATAGCTTTTCAGTGACATGCCAGACTTCATCAGAGGTTTCCCAGAGGACTTGGAGGAACAGGGTGCCTCTCAGAACCGAAGGAAAACCAAGCAGCACCTCATTAAGCTGCTGTGACCATTTCTTTTTGATCGGGGTCTTGTGATCTCGCAAACTTTGTACAGCACTGGCTGAAAAATGAGGTCTATACCTGCGGAAGGAGAGCTCCTGCAAGTGCTGGCTGGTTGGGGACTGGCTGTTCATTTGGAGCAGGGATGAAGAAGTGCCTCTGAAGACTGGTTGGCTGCTTCCGTTTGAGGTGTTCCTTGGTTGTTTTTTTTTCTTTGGGGTTTTGTTTCAGTTTATTTCTCCCCCCTGACACTTCTTTTCATGCCACTTACTTAGCAAAGCATTCACCAAGACACCCCTCAAATTGTGCCTTGGGAATCCAAGCTAGCTAGGAGTGCAACAGAAAAAGGTCTGGGAAAAGGCAATAATGCTATGCAGGGCAATTTCAGAGCGTATCACAGACAGGTTTAGATTTTTTAAAAATAAAAGAGGAAAGGCATAGATTAGAATTAAGATACTGAGAAAGTGTCAAATTAATTTTTACAAGGAAAGGGATAAGATGATGCAAAACAAACAAAATGTTTACTTTAGCAACAATTCTTGCCCGTTTTCTCAGTACTTGTCAATTGTGATCCTGATTTGGCAACTACAGATGTAACATGAAGATGTTAGGAGAAAAGACACTAAAATTATCAGCTACCAGTTTGGAGCCATCTCTGGATTTTTTCACATCATTAGTCCCCCAGTAAAGCTAAGCATAACCACTGCAGGTTACAGGCTCCCAAAAAAGTAAATTAGCCTCTCAAATCTGAGGGTCAGCTATGAAGCAGTTTAATTAGAGTAGGGAAACACTGATAGAAAGTGTCACACTGTACAGGGAGAATGAGCTTCTGAGTAGGTCTCAACCTGCATTGGAGCAAGAGAAATTTTCTGATCATCCAAGGCAATGATTATTAGTTCTTCTGCAGAGACTTCTTAAAAAAAATTGCTCAGAAAAAAATGTCTACTCAGTATAAAATAGTTCCAGTTTAAAAAAAAAGACAAAAAAAAAAGAAAAACAAATACCAATTTAGCATGCCAGAGAATGCAGACACTGCAACTGATAGGCAAGAAAGAAAAAACAAAGCTATAATCATTTTGTTTTCAGTTTGTATTTTTTCTCCTAGGCACAAGCTCTGTGCTGGGTCATGACATCAGTCTACGACCTTCATCCCCATTAAAATTTAATGAAAAACAGGATGCTCAGTTATTTCTATAGTTCCTAGCTGCTTTGTTGTTGTTGTTCTGTGGATCTTGTGAAGTTGTTACCTCCCAGCAGCCTCATGCTTGGCTGCTGTGATAGCTGTGATCAGCACTGCAATATTGCCAGATTATTCTAATCACAGCAGCAAGCAGAGCCCAGAGGAAAATGTGGGGCACAGGGATGAAGAACAGGATCAAGTCTTGAGAGAGAAAGTACGGAAGAAGTTTTAAAAACCTTGTTGTCTCTGGTATCCCTTTGAATAATGGGAAAAAAGCAAAGCCTGACAGCTTTGACAGCCTGACTGCTGGGGAGACAAGCACCGAGTGAGGCAGATACGGAGGGACACCATGTAAAAGCATCAGATACAAGCAGGAACATGCCGTGGAAACTAACAATGAGTAGTGGCATGTCAGGGTGAGATGCTTGTTCACCAGTAAATTTGTAATGGGGCAGCTAACTGGTAAATGAAGATGCTAACTGGTTTTCCATGAGGCAGTTTGGAAGCTGTTCACCACCAAATGCAGCAACTTGGGTGTTTGACATGGTCTCCCACCAGAGGCCATGCCCATCACTGTCCTTCTGTGTTTTGAGGGTGGCATAACCCAAATTCTCCAGTGAGTATACTTCCTTTTAGATTCAATTAGGGCAGTTAGACTTCATCATCCTCAGGTTTTATGGCATGGGTGGATGATGCCTGACATAAGCTTTCTGGGTTGTCAGGGCAGGCTGGGTTTGAGCTGTGTTTTAATCCTGGTTCTACCTTACCTTTAACTCCATCAAAACCACTACCTAGCTGAGAACAGCCAAATTTAAGATAAATACACAGACTTCAAGAAAAGGCAAAGAAGCCCTTAGTGGTATTTACTGTTTGGAGAGGAGGAGCCATCACATGGATCATGATCAATTAGCCATGAAGAGAAACATTTCAAGCCCTTAAATAGCAGCAGTGTTCTGAACTGGGGAGTAAAATAGATCAACACTGCTCTGTATTTAATGGCAATGAATTTATTCTGCACAGCTTTCTACAGAGATTATAAAACAGATGTTCAGCCAGAAGTATCAGAAGATTTCTCTGAAACGAACAAACCAAAAGCAGTTCTTGCAGGGATAGTTAAAACCAATATAGATTCTATCCAATGTATACATTATTTCTGGAGATCCTTCCTGCCATTCTGAAGGCTGTAGTGACTGGCAAGGAGGCTGACAGAATGCAGCAAGCGCATCATGCTTCCATCTTAGTGTCATGGCTAATAAAGCAGTGTTTGATTTTGGGAAACTCAGTCTGTGAAAAAAACTATGGGTGTATCAGCCTTCTCTTCATCACATTTTGATTTTGAAAGATTTATCACAGCTCAATAGTATTTACACTTCAAGCTTCTTTAAAGCTCATTTTATCTTAAGGCAGAAGATATTTTTGCTGTTCGCATAATGGGGCTTTCTGCTGTAGATGCTTGCCAGTCACCTGTTTTTAATCCTTGATTTACACAGTGCTTTTGGCAACTTCCCAGCTTTACCATGCTACAGAAAGTACGCTTAGCATGGACTCTAGCTGTTAGTTTCTGAGGGAGGTTGGTGATCACCTCTACCTCCCAGCCACAACAAACACAAAATGCTCTATGAAAAGTTAAGTGATGCTGAGTTGTCCAAGTCTTAGTTGCTTTGGTACTGTGAAAAGCTATCTACTTAGAGCACTGTAAAGCAAGCCTATTTTTTGCAATTCTAGTCTTGTTATGGAGCCTAATGGCACCATTCATATATTAGTATTTATCTGTTGTTGCAGTTTTGTGTAGCTGTCTACAGCTGTCTGCTGAGAAAGGAGGGGTGGGGGGAAGGTGTTTTAAGACCTGGCCTTGCTTCCTATTACCTAACTCTAGTTCACTGGGTGTGTAGTTGTAGTAGTAATAAATGACTTTCCTTTCTTCTATTCTGTGCTGAGTCCGTTTTGCCCATTGCACTAATTGGAGCGTGTTCCCTCTGTCCTTATCTTGAGTCCGAAATGTCCCAATATATATTTTCTACCCTTTTCAGCTGAAAAGGAGAGTGGGCGAACAGCTTTGGTGGGCATTTGGCCTCTAGCCAGGGCCAAACCACCACATCTGTCTTATGTTAAAGCTTTCCTCCTCCATCAACAGATATGTTGTACCTTCAAGCATATACAGGGTTTGTATACAGGCTCAGAAAAAAGGGACAAGAGACACTAGAAGAAGATAGTTCAAAAATTATGGCATTTATTGTCAAACATACTCAAGACCAATGTACTTTTAATAACATTGGACTGTATTTTGAGCAAAATGTGGGAGAGAATGTAGAGAAGTATGTTGCTCTAAAAACATTTCCTCTAAACCAGGCTTCCTACGGGCAAGTCAGTGGGAAGAACCTAGTGAACTTGTGCTATATAAATCCACCCAGTAGAGAGAGCTAATCAGAAAGAGTCGAGGTATCACATGTACTACACAGCAAGTTAGAATGTGTTTATATTATTGAACATAGGAAATTAACCCTGGGTTTGATGATGGGGAAGTCACTACATTCCATTTCTGAAGTGTTTTAAGTACCATTCTTTCCATACTTAGATACTCAGTATTTTTTAACTCCTCAAATAAACTCCAATCTTTATTTTGAGACTGCCTAGTCAGCCCTATTACCTTTCCCTAGCTCAATAAAGGACTATAATTTAAATTTCTTGGGATTTGCCAATCTTAGAGATGCTTCTAGAAAACATATGAAGTGTGAATATTTTCCAGAAACATTCTGCCTCATTCATGAAAACTGTATCATTCTTAAAATCCATGTGAGCTTCAGATGTGTTTGCAACTAAAATCTGTACAGGTGACAAATCTAGTTCTCCATGTGAGCCGGTATGTGCTGGCACAGGAGAATGACCCTTGAGAGAAGCTTTCTTGCATTTTCCAGAGAGGAAATGGGGCAGGAAAGGGTTCAGGAGGATGCCAAAGTTGCTATATTGCTCCTTTTGAAAGCTCGTACCCCCACTTCTAAGGTCACATTTTAACACTATAATCACACACTCAGAGAGGCTTCATAGGTCTTGTAATTCAGTATTATAGCCAAAATCTCTCAGCATCCTTCTCAGCCAAAGATTCATTTCAGACACACAATCCCCACTTGTGTGTGAGCCAACATTAACAGGTTTTGCCCTCTGAAGCAAAATCGGCTTGTAATTGTGGAAAGACACACAAGCAATGCGTGCCCCTTCACACCTGGGTAAGCGGATGAGCACTAGATGGTTCTCATAGGCTGAATTTTCAGCTCTTACAAACCCTTGAATCTTCTTTCTAGGACACTGCTGCTAAGTAAAAATCCCAGTATGAACCAGAGCACAAAGGCTCAAAAGTGCACCACACCGGGATCTTCTGTTGTTACTGTAATGACCTCGAAGAAGCTTTGCCTCTTGGTATTACACAAGCAGCTAGCTTGTTCTGGGATCTGCAAAGGCAAGGCATGAAAAAGGGTGATCCTAACATTGTGTGAGTGTTAGAGGAGGTAGTACCTTATCAAGAATTCCCAATTAGAGTAAAAATGACATGAAAGAAGTCATTTGCTGTGAGCCATGTGGAACAGCATCAGCAGCAGAAGATATAGAGAAAAAAATCAAGGAATAGATCCTGCCATGTGTTGTTAAAGAGAGAACTGTGCATTGATGGTATGTTACCCAAGGCATACACCCAGGGCTGCGTGTGCCCTTGAGTCTTTCTTCTAGGATGTACACATGTATATGAGGTTGTAAGACGCAAACAAATTTTAACTATATTTGTAATTTAGATGTGGTGCTGCCAAGACATGCTTGTACAGCTGAACTTTCCCATTTTACTGCAAAATCTCCATTAGTTTAAAATCTCTGTTCCCTATAATAACCAGTCCTGGCTGTGGTCACAGAAGATGGATGCACACTTTAGATTATACTGATGGGCACTGACAGTGCTTTGGCGTGACAGCAGAGGAGCACAGGCCAGTAGCAATTCACAGAGGAGCAACTGTTTTAATTTTTAAATGCAGGATCCCTCCTGGTGATCAAAACACGCTATTTTGTCTTCATATGGAGTTCTTTCGGTGTGTTACTGGGAATTCAGTAACAGTGACAGTCTAAGGAGATAAATAAAACAAAGCTTATGGGGAGAAATAACCTTATATCTGGTGACATGCTTTGAAGAAGTGGGTACTCATTTAGGCACAGACCCACACTTTCCCCAGGAATATTCAAAATCCACTACAGTTTGAGGGCATTTGCTAAGAGCTTAAATCATAGAATCATAGAATTGTAGGGGTTGGAAGGGACCTCGAGAGATCATCGGGTCCAACCCCCCTGCCAAAGCAGCTCCCTAGGACATAAAATCATTTTCTTGAATGAATTAAACAGTTGAGAGAAGCTGGTCACTTCTTGTGGAGCAAATAAGGATGTTAATGGGGGAAGGAAAAATACAACCTTTTGAAAGTTTGGGCCAGATGATCTTTGAAGTACCTTCCAGACTTGATGTTCTGTGATTCCAGACATCAGCCTCTGAGAGACAGAAAGGGAGAGGAAGGCACTTGCTGCCTAGGAAGCAACGAGATATTTTCTCATTCTGGTTATTATGGCCACATAAATGAAGTTTTCAGTGAATCAAATTTAATTCTTGGTTTCATCTTTCTGAGACCTTACCTGTTCAATTTAAATCAACTCTTTTGCCTCCCTTCATACCATTGCAAACAGTTTCTGATTTTAGATTCCTGACTGCAGAAGCCTGATGGTTCTCCAGGTATCTGCTTGGGCAGGCAGCCTGTGCCTGTGATGTCCTCTCTACTGTTGCTGCCCAAGTTATCTGGATTCAAGCTAGTGCAAAACTGCTTGCTTGGGCTGTGGTTACACCTGAATTGTTATGAGAACAGGCTGTGGGCAACAAAACACTTGCATGGGCCACCTCCTTCTCCTCTCCCCTCCTGTGATCTCATCCTCACATCCATTAGCCTCTGTATAAACCCTTCAAACTGCAGACACCGTTTGTTCAATGTATGTGGCTTTCCCAGTTTCTGAGCTGAAGAATTTCAGATGCTAATATTTTGATGGACAGAACAGCAGTGTTTAAGAGATAATCAATTAAGAGAATGAGTTATCAATGTGCTTATTGCTGAAGCAATGGGAAGTTAAGTTTCACTCCTATTCCTGAGATTCAAATAAAAATTTATATTCTTCAGAAATTCAGCTCCAAGATCTCATGTGGCCGAATAGGGGGTGAATGTCACAAACAAGAGCATGGAAATTATTCCAACAAAGCTTCACATCAAATAGTAACAGAAGTTCCTGAAGGTGGCTGTTAGACAAAGAAAGATAATAAAGGTTAATAGTTTCTAGACCCCAGCTATATACTGCAGATTGACAATCATGATACTGCAGCTGATGTACACTCCTCTTGCATTGCTTTAAGGGATATATTCTCAAACACTGTGGAAAATAAATATGATTAAAAACTTGACCATTTATGCAATAAACTTAATGCAGGTTATAAAGGAGCTTGAATCAGGAATATGAAATAATAAAGAACTTTGTGATTTACTCTTTGATGTTCTGCCCTTGTGAAGGAATTGCCTGTACTGGAAGAGTATCATAAAAAATAAAATAAAATAAAATAAAGCAGCCGGGCTTGTATGAGGGAAAATGTAAAAAAGATAGAATATCATGTAAAAACTCCAATAAATCTTGGGGGTTAATTAAAGATTGTTTAAGGATTTATTAAAGATTGTCGAAGTCTTCTTAGGGTGAGACATAATGAACATAACCAGAAGCTCATTGTTAGAGCAGCTCCAAACATATACCAACTAGTGCTATAATCCTAAAACTGATTTAACACAAAGGCTATAATGAACCCAGACCTGATATGAACTGTCCATAACAAGAAATGTTGTACAGGCTGTCTGAGAGAAGGGTAACAGTAAAAGGTAGAACACAGGTTCTCATGGTGAAATGAATTAAAACAAGATATACTTCTACTTTTTGTTTGTTTAAAATAAAAAGTGTAGAAGCCTGAAAAATTGAGAATGTTAAATGGATAGCAAAATTGAAAGTAAGATAGGTAATAGACAAAGGTGACAAAGATTTAATCTTTTTTTGGATTAAGGTTTCAAAAGTGAAAGATAGGGGCAGAAGAGCTTGTCAGCAGAGACATCCATTCTATGAGGCTGACAAAGTAAGAGCTGGAAGAAGCCATACATGCAGTTGATGGGTCAACTCTACTGTGATAAGTATTGTGACACTGTTGTTTCTGTATTCTACGAACAGAAGATTGGTATGGATCTAAAACTAGTTGAAATGTTTATAATTTAAAAATTGATTAAATGACCTTCATATGAGTTGAAATTGATGAGTGACCTTCATAAAATAGAGGGTCAGTGTGCTTTTAGAACTATTATTATTGCTTCCACACTTAGGACCTTATCCACTGCCAAATTGTTATTGTAGTGGTAGTGCTGCTGTCACTGTTCTGATCCAGGAATATGAACAAGACAAGAAGAGGTCCTATCTTTTATTAGACCAACTGATATAGTTGGGAAAATATATCAGTGTTCAGGCACATGAGTTCTTCTTCAGGCCTGAAATAGAGAAAGCCACTCTCAAAGGTAAATACCAATTGCTTGCATCACCTGACGTAAAGAATAGTTGTTCTTTGTGAAAGAGGTGTTGGCAGGAAAAGAAATGCTGAAGTGGCCCTTTATCACATACATATCACCTCATGCTCTGGCTCTGGTCAAGAGTGAGCCAACAGACTCTCCACCGAGAACAGTCAGATATAACCCAACCTTGCTACCACAGACTAAATGGATGCAACTAGCTCTAATCACTGTCCTTTGAACCTGGCTCAAGTACAGCCAGGAACAGCAATGTAGACACTGCCAGCAAGACTTGCAGTAGGGCAGGAAATGCATTTAGGCAACCTTAATGCCAAAGCACTGCAGCAATGCTTTCCTTCTTGTCATTAATACAAGTTTTTTGAACTGCAAAATGAACCACAGAAAGTTAGGAGTTGGAAGGGACCTCGAATAACAAAGCAGTCAGATGAAGACATAATCTCAGCATCTAATGAAAGACCATAACAGCCACATCTTTCCATCTATCTGTCTTTATAAAATATCTTTAGTATATTGCATGCATATAACAGATGTTTCCATACATTAGCCATTGTATGTCAGCCTAACACAGATTAAGACATCAATATACCCAGGTTATATGTACCTGAGAGAGTCTAACGTCATGATGCAGATTTTAAGTGATTTCAGAGTAGTTAGTTAAAAAGAAAAATAGTCATTCAAACAGAAAAGTAAGAAACTACCAAATACAATTACAGCTGAGAAAAATTAAAACCTGAGTCATAAAAGAAGCACTATATTTTTTGGTTGATGTGAATTCTCTTGAAATTTTTATCTGGAATAATTTTTTTGTTTGTTTTTTGGACACTGTTTATTTCACTGTCTACAGAAGATGTATCTTGCTTGAATTTGTATTTGTAATATCTCCAAAGATGGGATTCTCGGTTTTTTTCCTTTCACTGTTATTTTTTTTTGGTTACTTAAGGAAAGATTGCAAAAAGCATCTTGTACCTCATAATTCGTAAGAAGTCACAAATACTAGTCCTGAGGCAGCATTAGTCTTAAGAGATTTTCTACAGAGGCATTGGAGAGGTTCCACCAAATCCTACAGTTTAACCTAGATATTTGACATCTCACTTTTGGGCCATATTAATCTCCATTTAGTTTTTGCCTTTTTTGTGCTATTTATATCTAACTTCATTTTTATAATATAAACCAGAATTAAATCATGAGATTATCACTTCAAATCAAATAGCGTTTGTTTTCAATATCAGTCAGGGCTATCTCCAAGAACATATTTAAACTGCAGAGGGAATTCAGCTATTCATATCACGTTTGCTTCCACAAGCAAATCTTGCCAAGCTGAAGAACTTTGAGTTAAGCCATATGGTTTTGATAAAACATGGTGATTTGAAATTTATTTTCGCTTTGCAAAACGAAAGTCAGTGCCAAAACACTGTATGTGCAAAATCAGCATCAGGAATAAAGTTAAGTATAGGACTGGTTGTGCCACACTGTTTGGATTCCACATTACATGGCTCAAGAGGACTCTGCAAAGCACTAGTAGCAAGAAGAGAGCAACCCACAGTGTAAAAGTTTGAAAATTACTCTATTTTCTAACATGTTTAGTGAATATAGGTAACCATTTATGAGAACCTAATCATGAGACACACTGAAGGGTTCCCAAAAAACAGGTTTAAAACTTTTTTAAATGAATTGCCATTTTATGAGTGCCGCAAATTACAGGTTACTTTTCATGTACCTTAACTCAAAGAACTGAACCAGTAAATGATCTTTCAATGAGCTACAAAGGAACTCAGAAAAAGATGTGAAATGCTGGCTTTAGCAGTTATTTGTAATGAGTATGAAAGGAAGCTATTTCTGTGCATGACACACTTCAAAGCATGCATTATAGTGGACCGTTTGGGGTCCTACATTGTCCTCTATATTCTAGTGCTGAATTGAATCTGAGCACTCAGTTTCAACTCTGAATCATGAGCCTTTCTCAGGCTTCATATTAAAAATTTACTGCCCTTTAGTGTCCTGGCTGATTTCAATATATAATTTAAAATACCTAAGTCTAGCAAGAGAAAGACAAGTATTTGGATTTGGCTATTTAGATTTAAGGCTGCTTTTTCCAGACTCCTTTCTGCTGCATAATCAGAAACTGAAATCACTCTTGAAAAGACCCAGCTTGACTCTTTAACACTGGTAACTTGTTCTTACAAGGCAAGATGAAATCCTGCAATCCATCCTTATTGCTTTGGCCTCTTCAATGCTTGGCAATTTTTGCTTTGTTTATAGTCAGCCTGCTTGCAAAGCAATTGAAAAGCATATTCCCTTTCTACATAGAAAGTTTTGGTTTCCTTTTATTAAATAAAATAAATAAATATCCTGTTCATGATGAAACTGATAGTAAAAATTTTACTTCTGGAAGTAGTACTGGATATAAAGTCTCTTGGTTTATAGTGCATTACCCACTGTGAGAAGGAGTTGAGACTACGCCTGGGCTTGTCTGCATTGGAGATAAGAAAAGTGGGTCAGAAGAAGAATAAACTGATCCAGATCAGACCTTCTTGTGAGTCTGGACTGCAAAACAGATAGTGTAATCTATGAATGGCAGTGTAAATTAAATTTTAAAAGCACCTTTTACAATCTTAAGGATAAACTACAATCAATATTTCTCCTCTAGGAAGGGAAGCTTCTGCAAACTGAGGTCCGACATTGCAGGAGCATTCCATATTCAGTATGCCTGTCAGCTCCCTGCATGAGAACTTAATATGCTTCACCTCAGAGTGGTTCAGTAAGGGTTCATTTACTAGTGTTCGTAAGGCGGTCAGACGCTATAATGATGCATATTATAGAAAATGTCACAGGAACGTTAATAATTCCCAGTGCAAACAGTATTTTAATCATGTGTAGCAGACCGAGCACAAGGCCACCCTCTGGGCAGTGAGGACAAACCATCAGGCCACAAAGCTGCCTGCATGCTGGGTACCATCCCTCCTCTCCTCTTTGAAAGGAACATGTCCTGTGGCCACAGAAGGGAAGATAATGAAGCAGATGTGCACAGAACAAATTAAGGTTGCTCAGGCAATTCCTAATTTTCCAGTGCACTTTTATTTCAGGCGGTGTGTGAGCGTGGTGGGGAGCTGCATGGATGGTTCTGTGCATCAATAACTTTCATTTCTGTGGTACCATAATGCTGATGTTTTTGTTGCTGAGCCATCGGTTATGTTCACACACAATTCATGAGCGCATCTCTCTGAGGTTTTTTGTTGTTATTGTTGTTGGGTGTTTGAAGTCTATTTTGAAGGTTCATAGGAGTTGAAATCAACTTTGAAGTGATTAATGGTACCTAATGCTAGCAGGGAAAGTGCTTAAAATAAGGGTAAAATGGTGTGTGCTCTCTTCCATTGCCCTCTCTTGCTAAGGTCATAATTATCAAGAGGTTAATTTAGCTCCAGGCCAAGTGCTAGGCTGACACACCAAGTAGTTAGTTAACACCAAGGACTAGAGCTGCAAAATAATGTAGGCAATGCAGTTTTGGGAATGTACCTGTCCATGCAGAGGTGAACTTTTGGAAGGTATTCAGTGGTATTCAGTCCCTAGACACTGCACTTCTGCTCTGGGCCTGGAAGAGATGAACCGGAGCCTGAAAAGGCCACAGCAGCTCTCTCTTTATTCACACTTGGGTCTTGGAGGTCATGTTGGTCCTCCCTTGCCCAAATTCCTGGTAGCTAAGGAGGAGCTGCATATGAGGTAGATCCAGGTTTGCTTCTTCTGCATGGGGGTCCTGGTGGCTCCCTCTCCTTCTTAAGGTTGCTTTTCCTGTATATCATTCTTGCTGCCACTTTAACCCACCCAACAAAGGGACACTCGGGGTGGAGAAATAAAATATGTGTTTACCTTAAATCATTGCTTTTGGGTCTTATGCTGGGAAACTGCCAGACAACTGCCTACGGTTGGGCTGTCAGTCTAACCTACTGCATCAGACCTGCAGTCTCGAGCTCTGGGGGACCACTGTTTTCCATATGGCTTCCAGCTAATTTTATCTATCTACGTTCTTGTAATAATATGAATTGCCCTAATATGTTTTGTGTGGGTATTTTCCATAAAGAAACTAATTTTTGTGTGTGCAAAACTGTACTAACACAAGTGGGATTTCACCTGACAAACCAGCACACCTGTGAGGAGGACCAGAACACATTTATTGGGATGTGGGAGTGGGATCAGGTAAAGCTTACACAGGTGTTTGACCATCTAAAATTTTCTTCATGTTTTTAACTTTCAGAGCTGAAAAGTGTAACTATGAAGTATTTATTTCTTTCACAGGAATGTAAAACAACTTGACACAATTTTATATTTGGCAACTTCAACTTTTTGACTTTAAAGCATCTTATACTTTGAACCAGGATTTTGGACTGCAATAAAATAGGTTGTAAGATTTGTTTTCAATACCTCCAGAGAATGTTTTCTGTTAGCCCTTTTTAGGAACTACAAGTCAGTTATAGTATAGCTGTTACAGTTTTCACTCTTTTTGAGTTTAGCTTTTTGTAGTTAATTGGTTTCCAGATTTTTTCTAAAAATACCTACTTTTGATCCCCATTTTCGTATATCTGAACTGACTATACTGACTTCTAAGAGTTTATTTTAAACATGGAATGTTACCAGTGTATATCATCTTCCACTGTTGGTTAAAAGGACATACTGTTGTGATACATAGTGCACACAAATCACATACAGGCATAGAACCACACGTGACTGTAAATGGTCTGACCTGGAGTTTAAGGGCTCAATGTAAATTTGCTGCCTTCCTTTCCTGAACAATTGAGAGATTATTTTTCCTTCCCTGTCTCAATAATTTGTTACCAAAACCCAAGATGAACTGCAATTTGATGCCACCTTGTTAAGTTTTTGCTCCTAATAATCATTGGTTTATGTGTGTTTGTTTTGCAGTATTAACTAAGTGTAGATCACACTCTAGAGAGCATAGGGCAAGGGGCAGTGCTGTATGTGACAAGCCTTAGAGACTTGAATAGTCAAAAAGGAAGCAAGAGTCAAACTACAGTTTTCTTCTGCTTCAGAGAAAGTGTTCTCAATATTATTATACTAGCTGCAGAACAATGTTGTCAGATCACTAAAAGCAAATAGAGACTTTAAAGTGGGCTGTAATTCAAAACAAGGGAAAGCAAAAATGCTGACGTGTCACCCAAAGCTAAGCTAGCAAGATTGACCCCTGTTAATGCATTTCTGGAGACAAACAATGACTTCTTTTCTCAGATGAGTGAGCTCAGAGGAGACAATTGCTCCTGCAAGGACCCATTTGACTCTTGTAATAGCAAGGACATAGAGAAGCAGATAAAACGGGGGCCTTTTGCCCATCTTTGCCTTTCTAGAAGCTCCTGCTGGCTGAGCAGAAGGGGTGCTCTTTGCACAAGCCATTAGGTGAACGGAGGGCAAGCCAGACGGAGCCAGCACTCAGGAATTCTGTGCTAGCACCTTGAAATAATGGTTCCACATAGGAGGCATGAGTCAGATGTGACTGTGTTTTTTCTGACCTTGGGAACATTGTTCTGAACCTCTCACTGCTCCTGGCAGCACGTTAATAATGACTACCACGCCGCATGCTGTTTAGCACGGGTTTTGTATGGTGACAAGTAGCTTTGGGATGCCATTCTGTCAAAGCCATAAGGAAATGAAGTTTCAATGACATTGCACTCTTGAGTGAGTTTATGCCTCCACCTGCCTCTAGGACCTGCCAATTGCTTTTTAATTTGCTGGTCAGTGATAACTGTAGAGAACAAGGGCTCTCAAAAGTATTAGGTTGCTACGAGTTCTGTAAAAACTAACCTCTGGGTGGAAGAAAGCACACCAATGGTTATGCTGAGGAGAAGACTGCAGAATGTTTTCATCATTAGACAGGGGAATGCCTAACTTTAATTTCCACACCCAAATTAGCCTTTACTGAGATTGCTACTTACTGAGCCCCTAAGCAAAACCTAATATTTCTAAATCAATTCTAATAAATTGTTGACTTTGCAGATGGTACTGAAGGGTTAGGAATGCTGGGCTTGTCCTAGATGTTTGTATATCTTTCAAACAGATGTCTATAATCCTAATGCCAAAGCAATGGCACGGAGCTGTGTGCATGTGCATGTGCCTGTGGTCTGCAGCAGCTCTTGGTGTTGTGTGGAGCCTGCTTCTTGGTGTGAATCGACGAGCACCCACATGCGGAAGGAAGCAGGCTGCTTTCACTCTGCCTGGTGATTCAGCTGCACAAAGTTTTATCCTTTATGCTTCTCCTGTCTATGCAAAGCCTGCACATAGCTGAGGACTCCTAATCCCTTTGAAATTCAGCCTCAGTGTGAAGATAAACACTCCAAGCTACTAAGAACTAACTGTGATAAAAAACTAAATACCGTGAAAGAAGAAGATGCTATCAAATGGAATGATTTTATTTTCTGAAAGGAATCACTTCCTGCATAATCCTCACATGTGGTATTCTTCATGTCGCATGGCAATAAAAGAAATCAGCATTCATTCAGGTCACACCCAATGCAGTTCTTCTCTGTGTAATGATTATAATTTCATTCTACCCCGTACAGTTTTGCATCTGCTCCCAGTACAGGGCCACCAGTCAAGTCTAGTCTAGTCAAATTAATCTGTCAGAGGATAAGCTTGAAGGAATTACTTCTTTTCCTCAAAGAAAGAGAATGAAAGCAACTTCCAGAATACTTGTTTCCTGCCACTCCTCCACCAAAGAAGAGACACTAGAAACCTTTGCTTGTTGTAAAGCAAGTCCCACCTCCATGAGGAGAAGAAGGAATAAAACCTGGTGTACTCAATACTTAGGTGCTAAATCCTTTTCACTGCTATAAGACCAGCCTGATGGCCCAATGCTTTTCATATTTCCACAGCCCCTCATGTGTCCCAAACCGTACCCCACTACTCCCAGCTACAAGCTATCCTCAGCTTTGCTCTCTGCTCCCTGTTGCTGTGTTGTGAACTTGCCAGTCTGCAGTTTCACGGTCCCTTCAGGTGCAGCGTGATCACATGAGGCAGGCAAGGGATGAGGTCCTCTTGCCTTTCCTTGCAAAAAAATTGCAGGTTTTTAATAGCTTGGAGGATCCACACACAGAGAAAAAGAGACTCAGGAAGGTTAAAAGGATTGGGGTGTGCTTGCTAAAGGAAGGGTGCCCCAAGACTGCAGGAGCTAGGACAGAAGTCACTGTGTTTCCATATTTGCCAGTTTAATGCCAGAGCTGGCTGCAGGGCTGAATTCAAATGGGGAGCTGCATGCCTGATGTGCTAACATGTGGGGATGGGAGCGGAGGTGAGAGTGAAGTGCCTCTCTCTTACCCTTCTCCCTCTTCCCACGGGAAATTTACATCTGAATAGCAGTTTGCTGAATTTGCGTGCATGATCTGAGCTTCTCCTATGTTTAGGTCTAGAGACAGATTTTTTTGGTATATAAGTAGGCTTGGCCTCATTGGTTTCATGTGGCTACATCGATTCATTCCAGCCAAAGATGTAAACTGTTCTTTTCAGGTGTGATTGCTTAAAATTAAGAGCTTTTAACTTTTCCTGTTGCCTAGATGAAAGAATTATAGTGCTGCAATCTCACAGTCAAAACATTTTTATTCAATTCATTCTGCCAGAGGAAGCCTCATTTGGAAGGTATAGTACGTACCAAACATTTGAAGAAATATTTTTTCCAGTGCTGCTTGCAGAAAAGCCTCTTGGAGATCTGGGGCAATTTTGATTATAGTACCACAACGTTTAATGATATTCATCAGACAGTTGTGTTTTTATCCTGTCCGGGAACTACAGGGGACTTTCTATACTTCTGTGTGAAATCCTTTCTCT
This sequence comes from Gallinula chloropus, assembly GCF_964237585.1. Lineage (NCBI taxonomy): Eukaryota > Metazoa > Chordata > Aves > Gruiformes > Rallidae > Gallinula > Gallinula chloropus. Next base: position 22,480,933 of record NC_140092.1, on the reverse strand, counting down.
CTCTACTACAAAGATATTTAACTGCAATTCACACTATAAGCTCTTTTTTTCCTGCTGTGTTTGTTCTGCTCTGATGCCTGACAATCTCTTTTATATTTAGGGACTGCTGGGACAGCTAGATCTGTCCATATAAGTATCTGGATCTAAAGCACCACTTGTGGTCCTCTCTAGTCCTTTCATTAGTTTTAAAGAACTCCAAAAGCTGCCCAAGAAAAGCAAGTTTGAATAATCTACATTGATGGAATTTCTAACAGGATTTGCACTCCCAGTGACCATTCTTTAGGAATTCAAGATTGCAATAGTTCTAAGCCACTAGCAAAGAGTCATCCCAAGAATTAGTTTTAATCCTATGAAGGTGGTTTATAGTGACTCCTCATCGGCTAACCTGGTCTTCTCATTATTTAGTACTTCTGCAAATGTTAACAGTGACAAGTCAATGTTTTATTCTAAATTGTTCATTAATTAAAAAATTAAGAGAAGAAACAGTCCATTAATGAGCTTACAAGTACTACCCACTTTATTTTCTCTTTGTAGTTGTGTTTCATGATAAATATATTAGCAGGTGTGTAATTTGTTTAATATCTCTTCTTTCCTACAGAAACCAAATCTTTTGTAGGAATACTACTGATATTTCTTTGAATTATTTTATTAAGGCACATCAAATATTAGCATTCCAGAAATATGCACAACGAATCTACAAACGCTGATTTAAATTATTGAAGAAAATATTCAAGCAAATCTTATTAGACTGGCTGATAAGTATACTGGAGCCGCAAATAATTTAATTAGAATTTCAGCATTTGATAGTTAGCTACATGAGTGGCTGATGATCTAATTTGACGTTGTATTACCTTGGAAACTCTTTATCCTCAGACAACACCTCCCCCCCAATAATCAGGTTATTGTTTAACAAGTCACTTGTTTTTCATTCAAATTAGTGAAGTGTTAAAATACATGAACACCAATAAAACTGCAAGTTGCAGAGCAAATCAGATTTTCCACAGGTAGACAAACATACACATATTACATGTATACATACAAACAGAAAAGACATGTTCATTGGATTAAATGTTGATCTAGAGGTTTCTGAATATAGTTTGTGTCTTCTAGGGCAGCTGCACAAAAGATGGCACAGATGATCAGCTTTTCTCCATGTTATTCATTCTTTAACAGTGACTTGACCAAGTGTGGTTGAAAGTGATTTCATTCTAAAAAACAAAAACTACAGAAATGTGCAAAAGTGCAAAGTGGTTTATGCTAATCCAGGTGTATCCATTCAATGGTTCATTCTGCTGCATAAGTGTACAGGTGTATTTGTTTCAAATAGATACAGCCGAAGGAGCAGAAAAGTCTTCAAATTTCTTTATGTGCAAAAGCTTCAGTATTGGTATTAACGTTACAAAATCTAAGCCTTTCCATAAGAAACCAAATAGTTACATGGACAAGCTTTTTATGGGAATTTCTAGGGGTCAGGTTTAATCATGGATTGTCTTCTGTCTCTGCCTCGAACCTGTTCCATCCTGTAACAGTGTGAAGAAATATAACTGATTTTAAACTCTGTTTCTGTAAGACTCATCCACATTATGCTACACACTGCAAGCAGTCTCCAAATGATAATAAATGTGCACACTGCTGGTAGTCTCAAGTACAGAGATGGATCCATTAATGAGGGTTTTATTTGTCATAAACAGCAAAACAAAAAAAGAAATTACAAATCATGAATCAGAACCACTGCATTTTGCACTTCCTGGGCACTTGTAATATTACCTTGATTTGCTCTCCTTTTCACATGATAATCTTATCTCAAGTCAAACAATACCTTTGTCCTCATGTGATGTACAACAAGTTCTGTTGAAGGGCTACATATTATTAAAACAACAACAACAAACTCAACAGCCACAAACTGGATGTCTATTATTGTAGGCATTGCCATTTGCCATTCTTAGCTAGAAAATGTTGGGGAAAAGTGATTTTAATATATACATACTACGAAGAGCAGAAATTCCAAAGGTCCTTGTGGATATCCATAATGGCCTGAGATGGACTGTGAACTGAGGTATATTTGATCAGAGTGAAAGTTTATGCTGTCTCCATGCTGAATGGTCTAGGATCCTGACATGTGTTCTTTTAATGTTTAAGTTCCTGATTATCCCAGTGCCCAACAACTCTCTTCTCACAAGGAAATATGGCAATTCAGTGGAGCTGACCCTTGAAGTTTTTCCTATAGGTACATAGCTTTTATTTTCTCACAGTATTCCAAGTATAAATCCAATGTTATTGTATTGTTTCTTGTTTATGTAGGTAATTCCTACAGTACACAAGGAATGCATTTTATTCAAGTATTTACCATTCTTGCTAGTAATAAAACACGTAGTATAGAAAGTAAAAGAAATATATGTAATTAAAGGGAATCTGGCATTTTCCCAACTTGCTTAGTCAATGAAATCTAAAGCAAATTACACAACAAAATTCATTAGGGAGGAAAAGGTGAGAGAATGATAAACCCAAACAGTTCACCTTCTGATTGGTTGTACCACACAGTGTATCTGGACTGCCTGCAAGCTTTTTAACTAAGGCAAACTCTAATGTCTCACTCTCCATCTCAGAGGGGGTAGTTTGCAGAGAACTGGTAATACTTTTAGGCTTTGCCTTCTCTATCACCTCGCCAGCACACTTCGCAGGAGTTTAACTAACTAAAATTGAAGTCAACTTTGCCAGAAGGGGGGTAGGGGGGGACATTGAGCTTGTGGTAGCTGGAGTTTCAACAGACATGTGTGAATATCTGTACAAAATAGTGGTCTGCAATAATTTTTGTAAATGTCCTTCACTCTGGACTGTTCAAGGATCTACATACAAACTGCAGTTTGTGATGGCAGGATACCGTAGCAACATCTTTCAAAGGACAAAAATCATCTTAGCACCTGTTTCAAAATGCATGCTTACATGCAGTGAGTGTGACTGACTGGTCTTTTCACATAAGATGTTTGGCCACAGCACACTGATATCACATCATTGAGGGGTGGGTCTGAGTCAGTGTACTCTAGAGGCTCATTAGGACCTTGGATGGATGGAGAGTGCATGTTGGGAGAGCAGAAGGGACTGACAGCTGCTTGGGCAAGTCTTCAGTAAGTTTTAGGAGCATAAGAAGTGCCTTAACTGACTTGATAAATGCTCCAGCTATCCCTGCACTGGCATTAGGTGATACTCTTTAAGGAGTGTACCAGAGCCTGCACATTGTCAGCAGACCAAACGCTCCATACTCCCGGCATTCCCAGTGATTATACCATGAATTGACTAATCCATTTTGTAGCTGTTGATGCCACTGGCCACCAAGCATCCTGTTGCAACAAGCTCCAAGAGTTCCTGATCTGCCAAATAAACAAATCTTTATGTGTCTGAAATCCACTTAGCTTTAATCAGTGCTCCCTTATTCTACTACTGTGAGAGTTGGTATATCAATCACCTTATCAATTGCTTTCACGATTTTGTAAATCTCAGCAACATCTGCTTCAGCCTTGTTCTCTGAAAGTGAGCATGCCAGCTGCCTTAGTATCATACAATTGATACTGCATTGTTTTGATAATTTTGCTTGCTATCCTATGTACTTTTTCTGTCATCATTAGTCCAAGCTGGTAGAGAGACCAAAAGTACTCACAATGTCATGACACCAAGGCTTCTTCTCAATGCCATTCCTAGTGATGGCCACAACATTTTTCTAACACTGCACAATGACTCCATGAATCCAGAGAGCTGCCAATGTGTTCCCATAATACTTTTTCTAAATTGTCCTTGCCAGGTTCAGAAAGGGCAGTATCACACAGGTATCATTTTGATTACTTTTCCCTACATACTTTAGTTTAAAGTAATTGTCATGGTTTAAACCCCAGACAGAAACTAAGCACTACAGTCATTCACTCACTCCCTGCCCTAGTGGGATGGGGGAACACAACTGGAAGGGTAAAAGTGAGAAAACCTGTAGGTTGAGATCAGAACAGTTTAATAATGGAAGTAAAAATAATAGTAATAATGATAATCATAGAATCATAGAATGATTTGGGTTGGAAGGGACCTTAGAGATCATCTAGTACCAAGCCCCTGTCCCCTGGGTAGGGACACCTTTCCCTAGCCCAGCTTGCCCAAAGCTCCATCCAACCTGGACTTGAACACTGACAGGAAGAGCATCCATAAATTCTCTGGCCAACCTGTGCCATGTGTTTTACTGGATTGATGGTGTGGAACAAGAGGAATGGAAGAAAATGAGGTTTTCCTGAGTGCAAAGAAAATCTATTTTAAGTCAATTATGTGAAGAGTTGGAATGGTTCAAAGTAAATGGTAAACCAAAAGCAAGGAGATATTTCCTATATCAATGCAACTAGAAAATGTTTGTCCTGGCACTGATCATCAGTAAGCTGCGTCTCACCTGCTCTTCCATTCATCTCCTCCAAACAACTTTTAGTTGTGCTCTGCAATGACTGGTGTCTGACTCACCCTGCTACAGATTTCAGAATGAGCCTGTCCTGCCATTCTGATTCCTGAGCACAGAGAAAACCCAGATGCAATGCAAGTAATTTTTGAAGTCCAGCAACAAAGATCAGAGCAGCAGGAAGAAAGGGAGTAGCACTAGGGCTGAATTTTCATGCACTAGTGAGAGGTCGGGATAAGAATCACAGACAAAGCATTTACTACACTAGGCAAAAGTATGCTCGTTACATTTACTACAGAGCTCCTAGGAATTACTAAATTGTTGTCTTGTTTTCAGTCTGTCAAAACACACCAACACCATTAACACATACAAACAGTATGTGTTTGGCATTTTATCTACTGAAACCAGGACAAGCCAGAAGTTCATTAGGCAAGACCCCAGCTTTGTAAAATTGTTATACTTATGAGTTATTTTCCCCTTTTTACTACTTCTGTGCTACTGGAAATGCATGAAATTAAACATACTGTATGCTTTTGCCTTATAGTATCTGATATTGCAAACCATAATTTCAGATTGAACAGCTGATATTAGATTTCCAAAACAGCATGTCAATCAGCATGCTATTTGGGGTATATTTTAAAAAAAGAAGGCAAATGGAATTAACTGTCACTGAAGGCAAAGTATATTAACTGTCATCATGAACAAGAGCAAAGAATTATATTCTTTTTTCACATGATAAGTGAAAGACCTTGGTCCTTCCCACTTAGCTCTACACCCATAACTGATACACCTACATCATAAGCCTGATCACTTTAGGTTCTCTCCATAGATCAAGGTACTTTGAAGGGTCACTTTAGGTGTGAGGTGGGCTGTGTCACTCTATAAAAGTGACTAAGCTCCTAATTTAGACCTACTGAATCTGGGCTTTTGCAAAGAAGAATACTTCTGAAAGGGAAAAAAAATTAACTCCTTTGAATGCCTAAGTAGATCATGAAAATCACAACGATAACACACATTGTGCTGTCAAAGGAAAATGAGACATTAATTGAGTTAAGTGATAGACTGAAAAATACCTCTTTTTGAAACAAATAGTGAAAAATAGGAGTTTCAGAGCCCTGAAAGAGATTTAGGGATGGGATGATACTAACAGCTGTGCCAAAACTTGTAAGTTATTAAGAACTACATCTTATATAAAACCAAGGTGGTCCACCTTGAACAAAAAAATATTCATGAGGGACAGAAATCTTCCCGCACCATCTCAGGTGAAAATTAGATGCTTGGGGAGGGGAAGCCAGAGCTCTCAGTCTTGAGTCAAGAGACCCACTTCATTCATTGAGTAACTGGTTGAATAAGGCCTTGGATATAACTGCTGGATGTGGATTTATGTGGTCTAACTCGAAAGGGATAGGAAGAAAGCCCACGAGTCTGTCCCAGAGCTACAGGCGCAGTATACCACTGTAATTATTAACTTGTGTCTTCAATAAATTTTTCTGGTTGCTGTGGGTTATCACTTGTCAGTTGGCAATTTTATCAGCCAGGGAATACAGACAGACCCCCAAGCTTCAATCCTTTTAGCATTCTCTTCTTTCAAGCCTGTTTTTTATTACCCACTAGGTGACCATAAACCAACTGGCAACATTTAACAATCACTCTGTCAGTTTTGTGGCTTTTTAATGTAAAGAAGAAAACAGCCTGTTCTCTGCTTTCCCTGTCCTCCACGTGCGACCAGGCAGGGTTTCTTAATTCTGGTCAGGTTGCAGCTCCCACGTTTGCCCAGTTGCCTCACTGAACCTGAAAGCTCCCTGCTTTATCCAAGGAAGCACCCACAATTCCCCTATTTCCCACAGCCTTTGATGAATGTTTGATAAGAACATCTCTAGCCCTCTTGGAGGTGCATCATGCTCTCAACTCACAATGCAACAGCCGATGAAACAAACTTTAAAGAAAGTTCTGCCCTCACATAGAAACTTCTGCATGCTTCCTGTCCTGTGTTTCTGCCTGGTTTTTCTGTCCTTTGGGCTGATTTTCTTTCTTAATTGTACTTTAATGAGTTTCAGCTCACCCTCTAACCCTGTGATTTGCTTTACTGTTTCACTTGACACTTGAGTGATACGCAGCTTGTTCTCATTGCCCGGTTCATTTTCATATTCTATGAGCAATCATAGCATCTTTCTGAAAACACTGAGCAGCTGCTCAGAGGTTCATTTTAGATCTTTTGAATTTTTTCCTTTTCTGGGTGCCTGGTGCTATCTGTCTCGGTTCTTTTTATCACACAGAAAATCTGATTTAGCAAATTTTGCTTAGATATTTGCAAAGGTGAACTAAAAGTAAATGGAGATAAGAAGCTGCTCTCATTAAAGCTGCTGGTAGAGATACCTGGACTTCTGGATCTTTCCGAAAGAGACAAAAACTAGTAGCAGAATCTTAACTCAGTATCCAGTTCTGTCGCTGAAAGGATCAGAAATCCATGTTGTAAGACCACTCTCTGTTCCCTTCTGCACTATTATAACACTGAATCTACCGAAAACCTAAAGAAGCAACAAGAATATATCATGCCTTTTCCTTAGGACACCTTTCTCTGTGATTCCCAGATTATGCAAATAATAGATATTATAAAATTATTGAATGGGCAGGATCCCATCCATCCCAACCTGGCATTGGACACTGCCAGGGACCCAGGGGCAGCCACAGCTGCTCTGGGCAACCTCTGCAGTGCCTCAGTACCCTCACAGGTAAGGTTTTCTTCCTAATATCTAAAACAACCCTATTTTAATTTAAAGCCATTACCCTTTGTCCTGTTACTCCCTGCCCCTATAGACTAAAAAGAAAGTCATTCTCCATCTTTTCTGTGGCCCCTTTACATACTAGAAGGCTGCTCTGTGGTCTCCCCAGAGTCTTCTCCAGACTGAACAAGCCCAACTCCCTCAGCCTGTCTTCATCAGAGAGGTGGTTCAAACCCTCTCATCATCTTCATGGCCCTCCTCTAGGCTCACTCCAACAGCTCCATATTATTTCTATGTTAGAGACCCCAAAGATAAACACTGTTGTCCAGGTGGGGTCTCAGAAGAGCTGAATAGATGGGGAATCACCTCCTTCAATCTGCTGGTTCTGCTTCTTTTGACACAGCTATGGATATGGTTGGCTTTTTGGGCTGGAAGCATACATTACCAGGTCATGTTAAGATTTCATCAATGAACACCCCAAGTCTTCCTCAGAGCTGCTCTCAATCCATTCTCCACCCAGCCTGTACTTATGCTTGGGATTGCCCTGACCCACGGGCAGGACTTTGCACTTGACCTTGCTAAACTTGATGAGGTTTGCTTGGGTCAAACTCTCTAGCCTGTCAAGGTCCCTCTGGGTGATGTATCCCTTCTGTCTAGCATGTCAACTGCACCACACAGCTTAGTGCACTCAATCCCACAGTCCATGTTGCCAACAAAGATGTTAAACAGTACCTGTCCCAGTACTGACCTCTGAGGAATGTCACTCATCACTTGGACATAGGGCCATTTATGGCAAATCTTTGAGTGTGACCACCCAGACAATTCCTTATCCAAGTGGTCCACCCATCAAATTAGTGTCTCTTCAATTTAGAGGCAAGGATGTTGTGTGAGACAGTGTCGAATTCTTTTCACAAGTCTAGGTAGATGATGTCAAGTTTTTCTTTCCTTATCCACCAGTGCTATAACCCCATTTTAGAAGGCCAACAAATTTATTAGGGACGATGTGGTGTTAGTGAAACCATGTTGGTTGTCACTGATCACCTTATTTTCCATGTGTCTGACCATATTTTCCAGAAGAATCTGTTCCGTGATCTTGCTAGGCACAGATGTAAGACTGATGAGCATGTAGTTCCCCAGATCTTCCTTGTTTCCCTTCCTAATTGATAATGCAAAATTTCCATCTTCAGGTGCAATTATCTCTATACAACCTTCCATTACATTGAAGTATTTGTATTTAGTAGAAATTTATAATTACCTGTAACTGCAGGAAGCATCTTACATCTTTCAAAATGAGAGTGAGAACCAGCTGTAATTTCTGGCTGCAGTTACAAATACTCAGCTACTTTACATGTGTGACAGCTTTCAATAACTGCTAACAGTTTTCTGATTTTGCATTTTTTGACATCTTTTGAGTTCCATAAGAATTTTTTCAAGAATTCACAGTATAAGAAAAAATTGAAGAAACTATTTTTTTAAATGCCTGGTGTAAATCAAACTCAGCTTCTTAAGCACAGACCAGTCACTGTAAAAACTCACAGTGTAAAATTACTAAATATAAGAGAGCACAAAAGCACAGAGGCAAGTCTCTCTTCTGTAATATACATAGCTTAATTTTGTAAAGTCGTATTTTCCTAAACCATAACTTCTGCCTTATCTTTCATTGGAACTCATCTCTCACTTTCTAATCCATATTTCAGGGTGCTCTCCAGTAGCAGAAATTAGTGCTATGAGCAAAGGGAAAATAACTCTTCATTTGTGTGTCCATGCAATCTAACTACTGTCACCTGAACCACTCTTTGCTTTGCAGTCCTTGAGGGGTCCTCTTTCACCTCACAGATGAGCAGACAGACCAAGAAACTCCTGTGTTACTATAGAGATCCAGATATGTCACCATGTGCAAGTAGGACATGAGCGAATGCTGACTTCTCTTGTCTCCATAGTAACCTCCCCATCTTCACCTCCAAGGGTTGTCCCTTGAGGAGCGCAGTCAAAGGAGCTCAGTGTTGGCAGAAACTCCTGAATTCTGCCAGGCTGTCTGAAATGACCTAATCAAGCACCTATGAAGCACAATACAAGGACAGCTGATGAGTGATGCTTGAGAAGGAGATACGTTATACATTTATTTACCAAAGTAGGGTGAAAAGAGTGTGAAAAACATTCTACTGTAGCTTCAGTCAGTCAGTTTGTGTAAAACAGATTGATTAAGCAGTTGGGGACAGAGATAGCTGGTAAAACTGATGCATGTGGTCTTGACATTTATCTGGTTACAATATTGCACTGACACCAAGGCTATGTATGAAGATAGAAGAGCCTTTTAGAAGAGTGAGGAACTATACCCAATTCCACTTTAACCGCTCAGCTGACATGGGAAGGGAAGAATGTCATTCCTCATACATGATTTAATTTTATTTTTTGAAAGAAAGGAAGTGCTCACTGAACTTTGGTTTGGGATGTTTTCTGAGAGTCAAGTCTCAATGGGAAGCATGAGATGTGATAGTAGCGCCCTTCAGCGCTGTTCATGCATTGGCTTCACCCCAATCTCGTTACAGGCAGAAGTCTCCATTCTGTGTGGACAACTAATTTTCAATGGCACCAGCAGTGTCTGAGTCAGGCCTTGTTATCATCAGATGGTTTTAAAACAGAATCCTAATTAAGACATCGTCAGTGTGGATCCTAGTGGAAAATTCATGATACAGTGTGGCTTTACAATACCTTTATTTATTCTGATGGTGCTGTTTGTCAGAAAAATATTTCTTCCCATGTTATCATTGCTGGTGGCAGATTCATGTTGAGAATGGTGCTGGCTACACACAGTTGCAGCTTCTTCAGTTTCTAATATGCATGATCAGAAGCTGACAAGTTCATTTGCATTCACTTAACTGATATGTAACATTTATAGTAGTGTAAGTTCTAAGACTTGTTATTCTCTCACAGAAAGATTTATTCTTTAAACAAAACTGTGTGCACAAACCAGAGGGAAATCTTTAAGCATGCTTTGGAATGGCTATTTTTTGGTCTTTCAGGATAATTCCTTTAAGAGCCTATAGAAGAAGTGGTTGGGATTTTAGAAATGTATTTATTTATGTTAGCAAATGATGCAGCCTGATCTCCTAAAGTTGCTTGCTTTGAAGAGAGTGTTCCTTTCCTAGGGTAGTTCATGCCTGGATAAAAAGCATTAAATGTGCTTGCTCCAACATAATGGAGCTTTTCAAAGGCAGATCTGCAATAAGTGAGAAGGCACACCTTTTCCTTTCTCACTGCAGTCATTCTGTTAAACTCCGATAGTCTTGTTCTGGTTGTTCACTTAACTGTCCTTATCCCTGTGATACACTCCTTGTCTTGTTGAGTCTTCTTTTTTTTTCCAATACCCATTCTCTGGGGGTTGGCTTAGAGGATGTGCCATGAATGACAAAACTCTAGAAAATGATGTTTCTCTTGCAAAAAGAGCACAGCTAACATGGGATTATGTATTCTGATACTGTTGCAACAGTTTTAGCACTGTACTTCAGTGGTGGTGTTAAGTGACCTCATGGGACTGCCAGTGGTGGATGAGGGCAACCAAGCATGGGCTCCTGAGCTGGTGGATGAGGGCAAGCAAGCATGGGCTCCTGAGCAGCAAAAGCGAGGTAAGGAGTGGCTGCAGACATTGAGAGAAGTTCGCTGTTGTTGGGAGGCTGCTGTCAGAAGGTCCTGAATAACTGATGAGAGATTCCAGCTGGTGAGACTGAGAGTCAGACATTACGAGGCTTCAGATGTTCCCCAATGCTGATGGATCACCCTGCTTGCCCTGTTCTCATGTGTGTTGCCTTCCACCCTCTGTTATCCAAGTTTCAGACTGTCTGTGCCCCTTTTACTTGTTCTCCCTGGAAATGTCCTCCTCACTACCGCTCCCTTCCTTTTCCCAAAGCCGGTTTCTCCCTTAGACCCCTTTGCATTCCCTTTCTCTTCCTCCCCAGAGTCCTGAGTAGTTGAATTACTCTAGTGTTCCTTGGCTCTGTTGGTGGATGGCGCTTCCCCTATTTCCCATCTGAATATTTTTAAATGAGAAGTCTTTAGGGCAGTGACCACCTTTGATTTGCTTTATAAAGCACTCTGGGGACCTACTCTTGGATAGCATTGAACACAACAGTGATAAATTTGCTATTGATATAAGCAAAGAAACAAGTTTGCTGTACTGGCTTTACTGCTGGAAGGCAAATCACAGACTGTTCACCCTTTCCCTACTGGTATGCTGCCACAATTACATTTTCTCTTGCAAAACACAGAAATAAAGCAAAGATTCAAATTACATCTTGAGTCTGGATTCTTTTATGTCAGGGAAGCTAAACCCTGTAGGGGAAGGTTGTGTCAGGGAACATTGGCCCAGCAAAGAGTAATAATAGAGTAATAGAATAATGATCTTAATGTACTAAGCAGATTTGTGAAGGAATTAAACAGTAAGTGCTGATTTTTGTTCAGATATGTGTGTCTCTCTCTTGCTCTTGCAAATTAGACAGAGCTGTGCTTTAGCATCTAAGGACAGATTTGGGAAACTCAATTATACAGAAATCAAACCATTATGCTGCTTTTTTTATCAGTTTCATACCACATTTTTTGTTACTAAGATTGCTTGACAATGCAGCAGCAAAATTGGTACTGTTTTAGAGTATTATTGAGGATAATATTATGAAAATGTATCATAGAATTATAGAATGGGTTGGAAGGGACCTCAAAAATCATCTAGTCCCAACCCACAGCCATGGGCAGAGACACCATCCACCAGCCCAGGTTGCCCAAAGCCCCATCTAACTTGGCCTTGAACACTGCCAGGGAGGGGGCAACCACAGCTTCTCTGGGCAGCCTGTGCTTGGGTCTCACTACCCTCACAGTGTGATGAATTTCTTCCTAATATCTAATCTAAATCTACCATAATTTAGTTTAAAACCATTACCCCTTGTCCTATCACTCTCTGCCCTTGTAAACAGTTGCTCTCCATCTTTCCTGTAGCCCCTTTATGTATTGGAAGGCCACAATAATGTCTCTGTGAACCTTTTCTCCAGGCTGAATAACCCCAACTCACTCAACCTGTCTTTACAGAGGTTATAGTTGCCTAAAAAATGTCAAATAGATCTGTTATCATCAATACTTGTTTTTTCAGTATGTTTCAGTACTAGCAGAACAATTTGAACTTGAAAATTTTGGATTTTTTGCTATGGTTTATGAATATTGGTCCTGATAAGTTCTGGTCCTGATAAGTTCTGGTCCTGATAAGGTACATACTAACGTGAACCTCTGCTGCTTTTCACTGTTATGAATATTTCAGACTGTCCACATAAAGGGTACAATCACCTGTGTCAGAAAATTACAGTGGATTAGAACAGTTAGTATGGAGCTCCCTAAATTGCTGACTGGTTGTCAGATGAATCCTGAAGCGCTTGGTCACTTTCATGTTCCTGTGAATGTACATTCGAATGGGTTAAAACAGAGACTCTAGAATACTGTAAAACCAGGTGATCCTGGAAACTTGGTAGCTGTCCAGATTCACAACCAGAAGTATGTTTGAATACTTCCCTGTGTTCAATTTTAATAAAGACTCGGACTGAGCACCTAAAAAACAAACCCAAATATGGGAAGGTAGGAGAGTGGTGCAGCGGAAGCGTGCTGGGCCCATAACCCAGAGGTCGATGAATTGAAACCATCCTCTGCTAGTTGTTGTCTTTATTGATCCCCCCACACTGCCCCTCTCCCTGGCTGGACAGATGGGTGTGCAGTGCAAAGGTAGTTACTGCTGGGCCAGTTAGCTCAGTTGGTTAGAATGTGGTGTTTATAATCCCACGGTCGGGGGCTCGAGCCCGGTACGGGGCAAGGGTGGGTTTTTTACTGTGGTCTACTTGGACTTCAGTAAAGCCTTTGACATGGTTTCTCACAGCATTCTGACTGAGAAACTGGCTGCCACTGGCCTGGACAGGTGTACTCTCAGCTGGCTTAAAAACTGGCTGGATGACCGGGCCCAAAGTGTGGTGGTGAACGGAACAAAATGCAGCTGGAGGCCGGTCACATCCCCCAGGACTCAGTCCTGGGTCCAGTCATGTTCAACATCTTTATCAATGGCCTCGATGAAGGGATTGAATGCTCCCTCAGTAAGTTTGCAGATGACACTACGTTGGGAGGAAATGGCACAAAGCTGTGCCAGGGCAGGGTCAGATCAGATGTTAGAAAAAATTTTTAACTGAAAGAGTTGAGGGCCTGGAACAGGCTGCCCAGGGAGGGGGTTGAGTCACCTTCCTTGGATATGTTTAAAATAAGGGTAGCTGAGGTACTTAGGGATATGGTTTAGCATAGGACAGGAACAATTGGACTTAAAGGTGATCTTAAAGGTCTTCTCCAACCTTGTGATTCTGTAATTCTGTAATACCCATTTCCTCTGAACTAAAAGGGTAAGAATAAAAGCTTTCCGATCATGATCTTCATTTGATGTATTTGGAAACCAAAAAAAGCTCTTCAATAGTCCCTCATGTTCCTTAAGGATTGGCATAAGTAGAAAGTTTGCCAGAAACTTCTAACTTTAAGCTGTTTAGTGTCACATTGTCATATATTGATCATAAAGGATAAGTTTAAGAAAGAAAAATAATAAGAAAAAGAAAATAAGCCAAAATCTTGTTTAAAACACTTTTTTTTTTTTCAGCATTAGTAAAACAACCTCATCTGACTTCTTTTAAAGGCAAGAGGTGAGATCTTATTTGTCACTCCATAGAACTGCAACTCTTAGAACTATATCCCAGCTCCTTGAACAACATTCCTGTCATGACAGTTTTGGAAGAATAAGATGAATTCTCCTATACTGTACAGATATTCAGCAAATTGTAGGCCAGAATGTTTTCATTCTGGGTGCTTTGCAGTCTATGTTTTCACATAATATTATTTGTCCTTTTTTTCTTTTCTTTTTCCTCTTTGCATATTCCACCAGTGCATTTTTCAATATTTTAGCAGTCTATCAAGACAGTGATAATTGTCATTGAAAGCAATTCTGAAGAAAACATTCTATGCTGCAAACCAGCGACCTTTTTACAAGCAACTGTTGAGCAATAGCACTTTTACTTTGTGTAGTGAGTTGAGAGCTAGATTACATTTCTTCAGTTAAAAAAAAAGGGGGGGGTGGGGGGAGGCTGGGAAGTAGTTTTGATGCTTTCACTGTTGTGAAATATTGTAGGAGGGAAATTAACCTCCCACTACACCTCCATTTCTTATTCTCTGAAAGTTTCCAGGCCTGATTCACCGTTGTATGACTTCAGTTACAATGGGTATGCACAGGAAGAAGTGCAGCTGGAGTAGCACCATAGAGAATCAGACCTATTATCTTGGCAAGTGACTAATCTTGCACTCCATAGCACAGCCTTTAAAACACTTTTCAGGAAGTAACTTTCTGCTTCAACAGAAGTGGTGTTTACCTGCGCCTATACGTTGTCTGCATTCTCTGAGACAGCTATACTGAGGCTTATTTAAATAAAACAGGTCTCATAACTGGAGAAATACTAGAGGCAACTTTTATCCCTGCTAAAAGTTGGTCATTTTACAAAGTAAACAGGAGGGGAATGGAGAGTTGGAATCGTCAGCCAGCTGTGACTAGGACCAAAAATGGACTGCCCAAATATTGTGAAGAAGGGTCGTTTGCAGTGTTTCCAAATGGAATGAGACAATGGGAACCTTATGAAATTCAGTAGAGAGAGACGCAAAGTCCTGCCCCTGAGAATAAGGACACTGACTTGTGAGGAGCAGCTCTGTGGTAGAGGCTCTGGGGGGTCCTCATAAGAAGAAAGTTGGACATCAGCCAGCCCTGGCAGCAAAAGTGCCAACAGCATCTGGGCTGTGTGACCACAGCCAGATGTGCTGTGCTTTTTTTTATTTATTTATCCCCCTATATTAAGCAGGTCAGCAATTGTTTGTGGCCATGACAATATTTAGGGTACATGGCAACAATTCACAACATTGAAATTTGAAATGTTTGAGTAGCATCAGCTTTTGACAGAATTAAGGTATGGGTGAGTATCCTCTTTCTCATTTGTCACTCTATTGAGTTATCTATTACTCTGTTTTATAGTGTTTTAGGAAAGAATGTGAAAGCTCCATATTCTGGTGCTTAAGAAAATGTTTTTCTGGTTTAGAAATATAAGCATTAGTTTATGAATTTTCTGTGCCCAGATGTATTTTTCACTCACATGCACACCTAAGAAGGGTAGAAAGAAAAAACATTGTTCCACTGATGAAGATAGTCTAAATTATACTGGTAAGAGACACTTGCCACCTTCACTGCAGAACAAGTAATTTAACTTGTAGTGCAAGAATCAATGTCATAGCTGGATTTCTTTTTAATTTTATGTGACCAAATAGTTTATGTTTCTAACAGAGCAAACAGCTCCAAATCTTATATTTATATGAAAAAAGCAGTTGTAATTTCTGAAAGATTAAACAGCTGTAAAAATACTGATAAGACTTCAGATTTAATTTATTTATTTTCCTACCTTTTCCCACAGAAAGTCCTTTTCTAATATCATTGGAGGTTAAATAGAAGTTCAGATGGGGGGAGAAGACATTACTGTAATCACTGGGAGGGGCTGGGTACAGTCCTAGGACTTGATGAAGCCCTTCCTATGCTGCCTGCAATGGCAGGCAGCCTTGTGCAAACTGCATGGTCACAGAGTTAGGGGGCAACTGATACTGCTTCTACCACCTTTTAGGAGCTGGCTTTGCTCCTTAGGAACTTATTGCTAAGTAGAGAGACAGGAAATACTGGGTTGTTATTTTATGTAATTCGTACTAATTCGTACCAGTTCCCTGAACAGTCAGTGGAGAACAATGGTGGCTTGAGGGAAAGTGCTACTACTGCACCTGGTCTTCAGAGATATCCTAGCTACTCTTTCCAATGACTTCACAGAGAGTTTAAGCTCCTATTTTAGACAAAATACATTAACTCATTCATCTTACTTCTTCCCTACTTCCTCCTCCATGGTTACTTTGGTGCTTTGGGCAAATGAATCTTACCAACTCTGTCTTGATTCCAACAGCTATTGCTTTATGGCATTCTGGAGTCTTGTTTACATCATTTTAGCAATAGCATTTTCTAATTGCTACCTCAAAATGTTATTGAAACAGAATCGAGGTTTGTCAGCTTTGATATTGCATCCTTAAGCCTCTGCTAAACAGCCACTCGAGAGAGTGCCAGAAATTGGTGGCTTAGTAGAGACATGCTTTAACAAAAGGTCAAACAAAATCCGAGCAGAAACTTGAATGTATTTTCAAGTGGACACTTAAAGACAGAAGCTTTCCTGGGAAAAGAGACATTAAAGAACATTTAGGAACAAAGACTCCTTGATGAGGATTTATTCTATGTAGCTGTGAGTTTTGAACAGGCAAATAATTATCTTGACCTGAAAGAAATGTTAAGGACCACTGAGGATCCCAAGTTAGACAGTAGTCTCTATACCTTTTACTATATGAAGTATAAATTCATAATTAAAAGAAAAAACTGGCTCCGAAGACTCCCAAAGTAGATTTACTTCTAGAGCACTGGGCTTTTAGAGAGGTCACAAACATCAAAACCGACAAGGACAAGTTCAGACTACAAGATTCTGTTCCAGAAGTAGTAATTCTGAAAAGACCTTGAGGTTATAGGTAGATAACCTCAATATGTGCTGCTAGTGAGACTTTGGGGAATGAAAGGTTTAAAAAAAAAGTTAGGATGAAGGAGAAAATGAGATTTCTGTGATTTCTACAGAGTAGTTCTTCCAGGTCTTGAGCCCAGACATAAAAATAATGTTGTGAAATTGCTCAGAGGGAATTACCAGACTCAGATAAAGTCTGGTGGATACTCTGCTCTGAGACTGCTGGAAAGGGGAATCTTCAAAAGAAAACCAAGTTAAATCAGGTTACATGAAAAGCCTGTTAAGATATCGGTCTCAACTCAGAGATGCTACACATCTGTCATCTACAAGGATTCAGCATCCTGATCATACATTTGAGGATTTCAGTTTGCAATTTATAAAGCAAATATTTTAAAACCTTCCTGTAAACATGAATTCAATCTGATAGACAAATATTAAAGCTATAAAAATGCAAAGTGCAGTATTTTTCTCTTCATGCTCAATTAACCAATGGAGTGCTTGTTAATGAAGGTAGTAAACTCACCATCAGTTGGATTTTTGCTCAGGATTGGATTCCTTTCCAAAAATACCTTCTAGGTATGTTAGCTATTTATAAAGTTGGGGTTTGCTGTAGAAATTATCAATGCAATTCAGTTATGTGTTTTATGTAGAAGGCCACTTGAATGATCATTTCTGAATCCCTGAACTTAAATTAAAAAAAAAAAATAAAATCTATAGGATTTAGGCTCTACACTTTAAAATTAAGTATCTAATTTAGGGTATAAAAGATTTTAAATTCTTGTTTTAATTAGGTACTTAAATTAATTCATTTCTCAGAAGTAACTGTAATTGAGGAAATCCTTTGTTCTGTGGTTAATCTTCTGTGTAAATGTGCAACCAATTTCCTAACATTTCTTCAGCACCAGTAGGACCGTGGTGCTGTGGTTACTCTTTGCTCAGCATTCAGTACTTTCAGGACCACACCAGAATTGCATCCAGGATTAGCTCAATACTGCCTAGCATGTGAAGCAATATATACTGTATAATTTACCTTTAGTTTAAATTTAGTATTTATACTATAAATATAATATTTATAGTAGAAGAAAACTACACGTTCCTGTTTATTTCTAGCAATAAAAATACAATGGGCTATTAAAAAAAAAAAAAACAAAAAAGCCCACCAAACAAAAAAACAAACCACAGCAGCAACCTATACAAAATAAAATTAGAAAGTCAAATGAGGTTAATTTCTCCTTCCCTGGAGTTTACCAAAGGCTTATAGTTGCAATCAGTGGCTGAAACAGAAAGGCTGGTAAAAGCCGATTTGCCATCTGAACACTTCAAATAAGTACCTTGGCACTTTCTGTGGAGAAGTGGAACGGAGCAGAGATTTACTCTATCTTCCAAATTTTCATTTGGATACTTCTTCATCCCCCTCTGACCATTAGTGCAGAAATGAGTATACTTTAAAGGACCATTTTCTACAACATTTGTCTGTGAAAAGGGTTGTTTAGCACTAACAAGAATGGCAGAAGCTGTCCTGTAATATGTTTAGAAAAACGTAGGTAAGAATCTGATCTGATTTTCTTTAACACAATTGGCACTGACTTCAGTGAAATTATTCCCACCTTGGGGTTATGGACGGAAACCTTGTGGACACATTTTAGCCTTGTTTGCAAGATAACACTAATTAAATATCTGCCTCGGCTGATAAACCTTGGACTTCATCAGAGACAGCAAAAGCAGAGGTTTTCAGCTGAAACCCATTGTGTGCAATGGATTTTGTGCAATGGATTTAACATCTGATGGATGTAAAAGGATTTTCGCTCTAATTGCATTACTATGGAAGGGTTTTAACCTTTTCCTTTAAATGTACTTTACTATAACATTGGTCAATGCAGGGGCAGCAAAGGTAATGTCATTAATTGATCCAACAGTAACTAGAAAAACAGGAATCATCAATATAGTATAAGAGCAAGGAAAACTTGCAACAGTTTCTGACTATATATTGTAATACATTTGTTGGTTGCATTAAAGGAGAATTCGGTAATATGCCACCAGAAATATGAAGCATTTTTAGTCCTGAGGGTGAATACTCACTGGGACAATCTGTTGGGTACCCACTGGCTTTCCTACCCCAACAGCCTTCAATTAAGGTTGTATACCTCTGCTTGAGATTAAAGATAAAAGATAAAGATAAAAGAAAATATGATAAAAACTATAAAAAATAAATTGAGAGACTCATTTTAGAACTGTAAACAGATTTTTTTTTCAAATGTCCACTCACAGCATCAATTAAGGAAGTCCAAATGAAAATTTTACATACGCTACACAGCTTGTGCCAGATGCCACGTGGACCCCGAACTGTAGGAACTCTAGGACCTATAGTACACTAGGAATCAGCTAGGCAGAAGAATAATTTATTTTTCAAAGTAAAGGGAAATGTTTGCCAGGTCTATTCAATGCCATTGCAGGAAATTGCATAAGGAAACCACTGTGCTGAAGGATCTACTCGCCTGTGATAGGCCTGGAGGGTTGGACTAGGTTGGCTGCATCTAGATGGCAGGAAAGGAGTGCTCAGGACATTCCTAACAATCTTTCTCCAGTCATCTCAGCTGGATTCCTTTCAATCATCTTGCCTCAGGCTTTCCCAGTTTCTGTCCCAGGTGCTGGCTGGGACAGTGCTGTGTGGAAGCCTCATGCTGGTGTTGGCTTCTCTCAGAACTTGCAGATAAGAAACAGGTACTGAAGTTTAATGAACAACAAGCTAGTAAGTTCAACAGGAGACGTGCACCTTAGGTACCTTTAAAGATTTTGGCTTCTTTTAATTTATAAACAAAATAGATGGGGGGAACAGAGGGTATGGGAATAATTTACCCCCATATTTTGTATTGTCCAGGCTTTGTGGGGAGTCTGCACTCATTTCTGAAGCCTGAAGCAAAGACCATTTTCAATTCTGTTTCTTCCAGGTTCTGTAAAGAATTCCTCTGGCACTTTGCTGACAGAACAGCTCACATAACCACAGCGTGGCTATTATTTCCAGAGAAACACCAATACTGAGCTATGCCACAGACTGACATTGTTCCCTGCTCCAACAGCTTTTGATTTCTTTCTTTTTTTTTTTTGCAGTATCATGTTTCAAGTAACTCAGCATCACCATAAACGGAGCACATACAGATGACAAGGTAAAGATAGAAACATGAATTATCAATATGGGAGTATTTTGTTATAAAAACTCTTCTGCTTTGACTTTTCAGATCTGGGAGTTACAATTCCTATTTCTACTGAGTAGTGAAGTCGTGGACCTCAGGGACATGCTGTTTTCTTAGGCCATTATTATCCCTCTCTCTCACTAATTCTTCAATTCTCTGCAGGTAATAAACGGCTTGCCTCTCTCTTATTCTCAAGAGAAAACCAGCTTATCACCTCTCCTTTGACTCTACAGATACCAATAACCTTTTCTTTCATGTAGTCAGCCTGATTAACACTGCTAGTTAAATTCAGAGCCGTTGTTCTGTCTGCATTTAGCTTTGCACTTTCCAGCCTGTTGTGGATGCAAAAAATAATTTATTCTCGAAAGACTGTGATTTATTTTTTTTGCCAACTACACTAGTTGAAATAATAAAAGATATGACCTCTCTATATAAATCTTGTATTTTAAATTGGATATGCTGTAAATTCACATTATTAAGGTTATCCTGCAACTGGAGTTCCCGGTTTTTGCGAGGGAGAGTGCACCATCAGACCTCAAACTTCAGAACTCGTATCTGTTTTATTAGCAGACAGATGGTCATTTTTGAGCACTAACCTGATATCAGTTGCTGGAATCACAGCTAGTACATGAGAGAACAGAACCACAGACTATGGCTAGGTAGCTCCTAGGTTTCTTGTGTCTTTTTGAGGGACGCCCTCAAAAAGATCTGAAGTTGCCAACATATTTTGTACTGCTGTTGCTGTCAATCCTCCTACAATTAGTCCTACTGCTGAAACATGTTTTTGTGAACTGCAGAAATCTGACAGATGAATCTATGTGTTTATTTTTTATACAGAATAATTTTGTGGTCTAAAGTGTCTTTGTGGAAAACAGTAAGATTAGATTTTGGGTTTATAAATCACATACTTAAAAAATTTCCTGTGTATTTTCTCCAAGTACATAACATCTTACAGCTTCAATAGAAATTCACTGAAATCACTAGGAACATTTATGTCATAAGGACTGCCTGTGGGAGTAGATATATAGCAATTTAGATACAGTAGGTATACAACAATTTGCCCATATTGCTCTGTTTTTTTATTTTACATTTGAAAAGGAGTGTTCAAAATTCATGCACAGACCTTCTGTTTTTCTGGTGGCATTTTGTTCTACACTGACAAGCCATCATACTCTATCAACCCCCCCTTACTGGTACGATAGAGAACAGCAACTTAGGGGAAGTCATTCTTAAAACGACCAGGAATATTTTTGGCATTTGAGAATGAAAGAGCTTTTGTTTTAAACGGAGCCTACAAATGCAACAAATTTTATCAGTCTCAGTCTTCAGCCAAGGTTTGTGAGAGCCGCTAACATATGAATGCTGGAGTGTGTGGCTGGAGTTACCAATGTGACATTGAGGGCAGGGAATACCATTTCAGCTTCAATCTCTGTGCACAATTGCACATCTTGGGGGGGGGGAAAGGCAAATAAAGAATCAAAATTATTTTTAAGTAAGAAAGCTATAGGATTAAATGTTGTTTTGAATGAATTGACTGCCACTGACTGCAAATATTCATGCAGTCTACATATCACAGGACAGGGGTACCAACTTTGTGCAGGAGCTGATTACTTCTGACTGATGGACTCCAAACTCTATGTAGATTCATCTGAACTGAGCATTTTTCACAGACTAAATGGTTACACCAACCTGTATTTTAAGAACAATTTTCTTCTTAAGGTCACCTTTCTTCCAGCTGTTCTTAGACCTGCAAGCACTTCTGGTCTTTGGAACTTGCAGACATCTGCTTTCTGACTACATTTAGCTGTAAGCTGGGGGCTCTTGGATGTTCTTTGTGGGTTACGATGCACAAGCTAATATTCTGGGCAGTCCTTGCCAGAAGGGATGACAGGCATTACCTGCTTGAGTAGTCTGGGTTGCAAAGAAAACCCAACCCTCCCTATATAAACAGTGTAACCTCATCACGAACACGTAGACTGTATAAATTGTGAAGTGATAATTTTTTACTAATACTAATGTGCAAATTTCTTTTAAATATTTAAAACGTCCTTAGAGTAGTAATTTTCACATTTCATTTGATGTATGATATAGATGAATCATTTTATTGCATGATTAATTGCTGTTTCTTTGAATATTATCATGTGCTTCCCATTAGACAGATTTCTGATATGCACAGTAGCTTTTCTAGTGCAAGGGTGTAAGACTGACATTAGCTGGGTTCCTGCCATCATGACCCTTTCAAAATAAACAGCATGTAGCAGCTAGAAACACAGAAAATTAGCAATCTTAGTTTTATATCTTCTGTGAATAACATCTGCCTTATTACAGGGAGCACAACCTCACTCTGCTACCCTGACGCATCATGTTCCTTTGTTTCTCCAGTTGTTTCACAGTGGGTTGAATCAGTGCCATTGACTGGTTTGCATTATGATGTTTATTAGTAAGGAAACAAAACATTTGGATTCAAACACTTCTCAGTTTAAGCTTACTTCCCCACTTAACCTACATTCAGTGATAATGTACTGGGTTTGTGTGGCAAAGTTTGCTAGCAGGGTGTCTAAAGGGGTGGCTTAGATATTCACCTGCAGCCTGTGGAGGCCCCCACGCCACAGCAGGCAGAGACAGCTGAAGGAGACTGTGACCCCCTGAGAAGTCTGAAAGGATCACACTCTTGGCAGGGGCTGTGCCCCATGGAGCAAAGAACCCACACTGCGGCGAGTTTGCTGAGAGGACTTGTGATGCTGGGGGGAGCCCACACTGGAGCAGTCTGGTCCTGAAGATCTGCACCCCATGGAAGCGACCCACACTGAGACAGTTTGTGAAGAACTGCAGCCAGTGGAAAGGACTCACATTGGAGAAGTTCATGGAGGACTGTTTCCTGTGGGAGGGACCCCAGACTGGAGCTGGGCTGGAAGAGTGTGAGGAGTCCTCCCCACGAGGAAGAAGGAGCGGCAGAGATGTGTGCCCACAACCCCCCATTCCACATCCCCATGTGATTCTGTGATTCAGGAGTGAATCACAGAATCACAGAATGGTTTGGGCTGGAAGGGACCTCAAAAATCATCTGGTTCTAACCTCCTACGATGGGCAGTGGCACCCTCCCCTAACCCAGGCTGCCCAAAGCCCCATCCATCCTGGCCTTGAACATTGCCAGGGACCCAGGGGCAACTGCAGCTGCTCTGGGCAACCTGTGCCAGAGCCTCACCTCCCTCACAGGGAAGGATTTCTTTCTAATAGCTGATCTAGATCTCCCCTCCTTCAATTTAAGGCCATCACCCCCTTGTCCTAATGCTCCATGCCCCTGTAAACATCCTCTCTCCATCTTTCCTGATGGCCCTAGAGCTGGACTCAGTACTCCAGGTGTGGTCTCACGAGAGCATAATAGAGAGGCAGAATCACCTGAAGTTGAGCCCCAAAAGAAGAGAGAGGTGAGGAGAAGTGTTTGAAGATTTTGTTTTATTTCTCTTTACTCTGATTTCCTTGTTAATAAATTAAATTATTTTTCCCCAAGCTGAGTCTGTTTTGCCCACAATGCTAATTGGCTAGTGATCTCTCCCTGCTCTTATCTCGACCCAGGAACCTTTCCTTATATTTTCTCTCCCCTCTCCAGCTGAGGAGAGTGATAAAGCAGCTTTGGGGGTCACCTGGCCTCCAGCCAGGGTTAAACCACCAGAAATTACAATGATATTTAAACTAAAATAATAATGTTCTTCCACTTTGGAGCATTTGGTTTTAGTCTAAATAATTCATGGAAACACAAATTCTATTTCACAGTTCCTGCCATCAGTCTTTTTTACTTTTTAAATAAAAAAATCATGTTTTTGAGAAATGTTTTACATAATGGAAATTCAGTCCCATTTTTCTTCATCCAAGCAATATGAATTATATATAAATAAATGGATAATACATATATTTTAAGACTCTATTTTATAAAGACTTTCTACAATAACGTTCCTTCTCAACAGAAGATGAACACTTCTGTCTCCCCACCTGCATCTGCGAGGGAGCAGACTTTCCTCCTTTTGCTTTTTTCTTCTCTACTGGCATAGGACCAGCCAAACTTGCAATGTCTCTGAAGAAGAAAAAACAACTTCTGGTCCCACCTGGAAAAAAGTAGGGAGTGATGGTGGGGAGGCAGGAGTCCTGCTGAGAGGCCTTACTAACAGCTGAGTAGGTTTGTGTAATAAGCAGACATGTTCTGCATAGCAGAAATACACGTCTAAGAGAAGTCAAAAGATTTGCTAATGTTTTAATGAGCAGAATTAACCTTGCAACACATTAATATATAATTTGAAATGTTTGCCAACTAGATAACAGTGATGTTTTGGCATCGAGTGTCCTTGAAGGCAGATTGTATTTTTTAAGACACTTAGGAAAATTGATGTCTGACAACTCTGTGACAGCTGATACTGTAACAGTGGAGTGATGTAAATGTGGTGTTAACAAGCATTCAATATTTTGAAAAAGATCTAAGTTGGATCATCACTTACATGTGTATGTTGGATAGGTTAAGGCTAGCCACATTGAAATGCGGTTGCAGGAGCTGCTTCCACAGGATAAGATCTCTGCCAACTGTCCTGTGTTTTATTCTGGACAAGTCAGAGAGACTGAGTGGATTTTGTTAAAAAGACTTACTTGATTTTAGTAACAAAAGCATTTAATACACATCAGGTTTTTTCTACCGTGAATACATTTCCTGTCATAATTTCTGTGTGGCTGGTCAATAGGATGAGTACCCAGGTAAAAAATGGCTTTTTATCTGGACTGTCTTTACTACCAGTCATGGTCAAGTAATAGCTGGAGAACATGGTGTGCAGGGTTTTCAGAATATGCTGAATTAATTAAGTAGCTCAGATAGAAAAACCAAAGCTCAGGACTGACAAACTAATCACTGGAAAATCCAGACCCTGTACATGCATGTATGGGTCCAGCTGCACAAACTGAAGCTGGCAGATCAACTTCTATGGAAGCCATCAAGAAGTTACTGTGCTGAAGGAAACCCTTGTTTCATCTTGATGAATTATGTGCCAACAGGCCAAACTCTGCAAAATAGTATTAGTACAGACAACAACCACAGTTAACCACAACCAGCAGCAAATTAAGGAAGAACTTAGACAAATAAAGTGGAATGAGCTTGACTGTACCTACTAGTTTTTCCTGAAGTTATAACACTAAAATATTGAACTTTCTGTTGCCATAGCAATGTGTCAGTGGTGCTCACAGAAAGCAAAAAGACCAGCATTTTCTCTCAGTAAAACAAATTCCCAAGGAGACAAGAACAGATGGAGGAAAACAGAAACATCTTGAAACTATTATTATTTAGGAATGAGAGAACTTTACAAGTTTTAGGGGGTTGGCTTAAATAAGCATCTAAGCATCTGAAGTCTCATTTGTGTCTTATTCAAACCAGTGCATCTCTTTGACGTTAGTACCAAGACATGTCTCGATCTTACCATTTTTTCTTCTTAACAGTATTCCAGTAAGCACTGGTTGACTCTCCAGCTCAAACTGTTCCTCTGGTACAGGTTAAGGAGAATGACTGCTCCCCTCTGCTTGGAGCTTGGAGGGCCACTTCTGAAATACTTACTGTGTTTTCTGTACAAGAGAGGGATTGGCAAGTCCAGAAGAGGGTCCCTGAGAGGTCTGGGGAGCTGGGGCACATGGTGCATGAGGAGAGACTGAGGACCCTGGGATTGTCTGTCCTGCAGAAGGGAAGGCTGGCATGGGAAGAATGCAGATGCTGTCTGCATCTCTCCAGTCAGGATCTATGAGGAGGAACCAGGCTCTTCTCAGATGTACATGATGGCCATATGCTCCAACAAAGAAATTCTGATAGCTGTATGAGGGCAAAACCAAAATCACCTTAAATACGTGCCCAGAGAAGCTGTGGGTGGGGAGGGGTCAAGACTGAAGTTCCTCAGTCTAACTTGGAAGTGAGCCCTTCCCTGCACAGGATGTTGAACTGGATGAACTGCAAACGTCTTTTCCAACCTAAAATACTCTGTAATTCGATGTTTCAATTCCTGACACACGTCAAAACAGATACCTTCCCCTTCCTCAGCTTTCTCTCTCAAGGCTCAGTGGATTGACCCAGCAATGGGATAGCTGACTGAGGCATCCCTGCATGACAGCTGCCTTCCTTAGAAGAGCCATGCGATATTTTCTTCTTCCCACCTGGCTCCATGATGTCCTTGCAACAGGGTAGGTTTTCTAGGTACTTTCTCATCTCCTCATTTATAATCCTATCACATTTTAAGGAAGATAGACAATGTCTACCAGATTACGTCTGCAGAAGTTAAGATACCCAGCAATATTTGACCATGTTGCTCACCCAGCAGAGACCCCCACTAATGTTACTTATCTCTGAAGATCTCATTGCAAAGCCTGGGACTGCTTCCTATCTCTCAACCCCTCCTCAGATCATAATGTTGAAGAGACTCTAATCTCCTCAAGAGAGAGGATTTCCCCTTGTATTGCCAGTGCCTGTATATGTGCAGGGGTTGTACAAATGAGTAGTGCTAATAAGGAGGAGTGAATGCTTTAGTCAACTGAAATGATTAATCTTGCTGCAAGTGTCTGGCTGCTACAGACATCATGGGTGGTGCTGAGAGCAATGGATGCACCCATACACGTGGCTTTTGCCTAGGGGTAGAAAGGAAGTCACTTTGCATTTCAAAGTGCAGGAAGCAGAGTGCTTGCTGTATTCTGAACACAGGTAAAAGAACATCTTACAGGAGACAGGAGAAAAAAGCAAGCAGAGGACTCCATATAAGGTTTTGGGGTAGGTTTTTTTTTTTACTTTTTAATAGCCTATTTATAGTACAGCTAGTTTAGTTGATAGGCACTGTAATGACCATAATCTTTTTTTTATCCTGTGACCTATTACAAGTATGCTTACTCAAGAATTGAAAGCTGCAGTATTTCAGCTCTATTATAGATCACTGGCTTAAATAAAAAGAAGGCTGAAAACTGAAAGAAAATCCATATAATATCCCCATTGTACTGGGGCTAAAAATTATGTATTATCCTTGGAAAATCACAGGTTCAATATAACTGGAGCTTTATTGTTATTGAAGTATATATTCTGGTTTGGGAACAGCACAGGAATGACTGAGAGCCCTCTGAGGGCAGTGGGAACAGTCCTTGCTCCAGCTACACACATTGAGTATTTCTTAACACTGCTGCGGTTTGGAACAAAAGGTGTCAAGTGTCTTTCTAACTCTCTGGGTATTCTTCAGAAGTGCGTGTTTGCTACAGGTGTGGGTGACCTGAACAACTGTCTCTGCCTGCATTTTTCAGCAATGCCAGTTTCTCCAGAAGGAGTTTCTGTGCCAGTCTGCTTTACTTATAAACTCATAAATATCCAGGATCAGAGAACTTGGTGTCACTCATAAATATCTAGGATCAGAGAACCCGGTGTCACTGGAATATGAGCCCTACCAAATTATAGTTTTCCATGAGAATCATGAAACTTTCACTTTTGGGTGTGGAATGAGGCAAAATGCAACCAAGGTGTAAGTTTTCTTCCCAGTGTGGGTTTTCTTCATACCTTCAAGTGAAACTCCACAGAGCCGGGTATAAGCCTCAGAATATCTTTACACGTGACACTTGTTCCACTCTTGCAAAGAGATGCTGGTCCCTGAGGAAGATAACACTTAAGGAGACACTTTGCAAAAGGATAGCCAGTTATACTGAAGGAAGCTAAGCCATTCATTTCCATTTTGTGTTGAAGTGCTGCCTTTTGACAGGGACAGAGTGTAACATTTTTATAACAAATTGAATGGAGGAAATCAAATATGCTCTCCAGCACAAACTTGCTAAATCTGTATGTTTCAAAATGTGACAGACAAATTAAACTCTCAAATGCAGAACAGATATGCCTTGATAAGATGAGTTTTCAAAAATTGGGTAACTTTTTACCTCTTAAGTGGTCCGGTTGGTTTCAGTCAGATGGCTCCTGAAGTGAGCGCCCACTATAAAGGTGTCAGACCCTGGCCTTCTCCAAGAGAAATTTGGAAACCGTTCAAACTGACAGGGGGAAGATTATGTTTACAGAACACTGGAAAAATGTAAAATAGGTGAGAGACAAGCAGGATCACCCCTTGAGCAGTTGGGTGGATAAATCTCACAGACTTAACATGTATAGCATCAGGCACTGATAAGTGTCTGAGAATTAGTGGCAGTATCTCAAGCTGGATGTGTGATTATCAGAGGGCTCACCGTTGCTTCTTGTAAATAGAAAATGATGTGTGAAGGTAAAATAAGCCATGTGCATTACTGACTCCTGAAACAACTTCAGGACATTTCTGTGGCGTTAGGATGAAACACCCATAAGAGGCAGGGGAGACTGGAAGGGATAGCTGAGGGCAAGGGCACTGAGCTCACAGCGGGGTTTCCTCTGTCAGGAGCAGAGCTTCCCCCCTTCCAGGCTGTGAAATGTTCCTGCTGCTATGTATGCCACTGGCTGAGGGGGCAGTGAGTAGTGATAGGGAGAAAAGAAGAAAATGAAAGTAAAATAAAAGGAGAAAACCATAAAATGAGGGGGAAAAGGAGAGAGAAGCAAGCAGCGGAGAATTGTTGATATGGAGAAAACAACTAAACCAATGGCAAAAGTCTCTTTTCCTTCCCAGCCCATTTCATATCTGAAAATGTGCTTTTTGAGCTGCCTTACGAACACTCCTGCTGGAAAGCAGCACAATCTCCATCTATGTGCAGTAAGGTTTCAGACCAGAACCTTCAATAGCAAAGAGCAGGCATCTTGGGCAGGGGGGGTCCTTTGTGTTTTTCCACACAAGCTGAAAGAGAGCTAACATTAACTGCCAAGGCTTAACACTTTTTAAGACAGGTTGGTGCAGAGGTAAGAGTCAGAGCTCAGGGTTAAGATGCTCCTTGCTGGGCACAGGGCAGCTGCAGCTGAAACCCCACTGTGTGTCGTGCAGCAAGCAGCTTTCCCCTTCACCCTCACTGGAATAAAAATGCCCTTTTTTAAAATTAAAAGTCCAACAAGACAACAAAAAGGTATTTATTCCAATAATAAAATTACAATTCAGGTAATAATTGCATTTTGCCTAATTTACAATGGCTTATTAAACAGTGACAGTGATCATTAGGGTAAAAGAGAGTCCACTTGCTGCTGGATCCAAAACAAAAATTTAGTTACAAATCTCTGCACCTGTGTCTCAAATCTCACATGCACTCAGTGTGCAAATGTTCAGTTCAGTCATTATGATATTTATAAATGATGAGCTGCTCTTGAACAGTCTCTCTAATGTATTAATTTTAAAAGGGCTTTATTCAATGTCAACATAAACAATACGCTGCCTGAAAGATGGAAAGTGCAACTTCCCTGGACTGCAGGAACTGGAACATGCATTTCTTTTCAAGCTTGCAGCTTGGTAACATCAAACAGATTTGTTCTATAAAGGGGTGTTTTGCTGAATTTGGGCCTGATTCAGGCTACATCTCTTGTCCCGCTCATTCAGCAGATTGTAACTTTTTATTTCTAATACTGTTTATCTTGGAATACTGACATGAAGAAGTGGTACAGAAAGGGTTGTACATGTGAAGCCTGGGCTCCAGAGGACCATCTGGATCCTGCTGGGGTCACACAGTGGCTTCTCACAGCTGGCTGTGACACTGATGCATAGCAGGCAAATAATACCCTGTACTCCTCTGGTGTGCTTTATTGATACTGGAAGTCCTTTATTAATCATATAAATGCAATATGGTGCCTATGAGACATTAGCGTGGGAGGAAGGTATGGCTGATTGGGGTAGCTGCAATGAATGTTTTTCTCAGCTCTTTAGCCACTTGTTATTTTGGACACTCATTTGATCACCTGATTGCACAGGGAAGAAAGTGTGAAGGCTTCCCATAGCTGGGGACAGTGAATAAGGGCAGTGCTATGCTTTTTCCTGACTGGTAGGGGTAAAACAGTGTGAGTCTGAATTATACAGCCTAAAGGATGGTTCACAAAATCCCTTCTAAGTAACTGGATATGATCAGATTTCTTTAGCTGCTTTCCCTTATATTTTTATTGAGTAAACTACATTGAATCATCATCAAAACAACTTCAATGCCTAATGCTGCTGGGACTACCCAATGCCACTGTGCCGGAATCCTCCTTTCCTCTCCTCCCTTCTTTCCCAGGTATGGTTCCAATGATGTAGGCGAGTGCAGGAGGTTTTGCTCCTGGGCAGGAGTGAGGAATAGGGAACATGGGGGTCATTTCCAAACTGAAAGGGAGAGATTGGTTATAATCAAGGAGTGGGATCGGATGTTTTAACATGTCTTTGGCACAGGACTCTGCTGTGAAACCCAGGCAAGAGACACGGCAGACTCACTTACTGTCAAGAGGAGAGCAGACGGACAGCAACCTGACTTTAAAACAGGGTGTTTCATGTTGTCAGGTCTCAGTTTCAAAATTGGTTTCCACATTCCTCTTTAATACACTGTGCCATGAGCCTTGATGGCATGAACTGCAAACTGGCCCTTGCGTACTGGAGCAGAGCCAGTCACAGTCTCCTGCACCGGGGACTCCTCATCTCTGTAATTTCCCTTGAATATGCAGAGCACATGGGCATAATGTTTAAAAAGGTGCTTGTTGCAGTTTGTCTCTGTTTAAGAGCCTTCTAATTTATTTGTTTATGTCACAACCTTGTGCTTCTCGAAGAAGAGCTATGGAAGTACTTCCCATTTCTTCGCCTTGTCTAACCGTTCTGAAATCTGCTCCTTACATGGTGTATGCTGCAGTGAGCTACTTTCCTCAAATATTAATTTCTACCATCAATCACACTTTATCTTTTCCACAGCTGAAGAAATGTCTTGTCACTTCTTGTATGGAATAGTACACCAATTAAATTTGATTTATGCCATTATATATTATGTTGTTAAATTTAATACACAGGGTATAATTTTCACTTCTCAAAGCCTTAGGAATAAAATCAGATACATTTTCAGTGGTAAATGATAGGTTAAGCAGAACCTCCACAACACTAGGCGTAAAGAAAGCAAACACCATGATTCTTCTCATTGGTTTGTGACAGCCAATATACTGAAGCTCAGAGACACTGTTGTTAATTCTCATGATAATTTAAAACTATTGCACCTTATACTTTCACTTTATCACTCACCACAATGCCTGTGCTGGAATAAAGCACAACTTTATTTTGACTGGAAAACGTGGGGTTTTTTTAGACTTTGACTTAGGTCTTTTACTGCATTTCTTCATTCTCTTCTCTCTGCTCCTACAACTGAATCCCCATGTTTACATTTTTTCCTGAGAATTCCTACTGTGGAAAACATTTAACCTTTTTAAAATCTATGTCTGGACACAAAGAGGAATCACCATTAATATCAGCCTCATGTTCAGTCTATCATTATGAATTCTGTCAGCTTCTCCAGCTACTCAACCCTTGGCTCTGAGGATAGAAAGCAAAATATGAGTACAGAAGAAAGGCAACAAAAATAGCACAATGACACAAACTGCTATACGATAATATAGAAAAACTTTGTGAAAATGAATGGCTCAGAATACTTTGGAACAAGAGGTAAGTGCAATGAGAGATGTACAACTGAGATGAGGAACTTGGCATAGCTATAATTCTCTTTTTGTCAAGCTGTTGCTGACTGGTGCAAAAGAGAAGTGGAATATGGGCGCTGTGATCCTTACAGATTTCCATACACAATGGCCACTGCAGAGAAGCATTTTTGCTTTGAGACTGGGTGGCATCTGATCATTTTGTCCCAAAGCAAAAAATTCCTTGGTGTTTCTTCCTTTCAATTAGATTGCTTTCCCCATAGCAAAAAAAAAAATCAAAGTTTGATATTCTCAGAAAGCACATATTTAAGAGAAAACATAATTTCTTGGGAGTACATTAAAAAAAAAACAAACTTATGATCTCTGAAAGAGTTGTATCTTTCACCTAAGCACAAATTCTCTGACACCTTGAATCCCATGGGCCTGTGGTGGGATGCACCAGGGAGTTTTGGTCCTTTTGACACTTTCCCTGAACCCATTCAGATGTGATTCTTGCTGAATCTTCCCCAAGGAGCTAAGCCAAAACATCACTGCAGTTTCTAGCACTCATCCTCATGTGTAAATCAGTTTAAGATCCTTGGAAAAAATGTGTTATCCAAAGGTGGCTTTTAATAATTATAGGTTAGAGTTTTGTTTTCTGTCATTCTGGTATTTACATAAGATTAGAAAAATCTTTGCGTAATGAAGCCTACAGATGAAATTATCTGTAGAGTGGGAAGACTAAATGGGGAGGAACCAATCCACTGCAGGCAAAAGAAGAAAACTTGGAGGTGATAATGGAATTAAGGAGTGGGAAAAAGAAACATGTTTATATGCCGAAATGGGTTGCAGTAAAATCCTCCCTCTCCTTCCAAAATCCAAAATAGGGAAAAATTGTGAAGGCTGTGAAATAGCTGGCAGAAAATTCAGCCAGTTAATATGCTACTAGAGGAATAAAGTAAGCAGTGTTATTAGATGAGTGTTCACTAATACCTTTGCAGACGTCTGCAAAATGCAATCATGATGCTCAGGATAAAGACTTTCCTGGAGGTAACACATACAGAAACAATGTGTGGAGTCAAGGAAGGTATGACATGACTAAACGCTGCTGTGAAAAGGAGATAGCACTGTGACCCATTTATAACCAAATCACCCAAAGAAAAGCTGTGACAAGAATTAATAAACAAGCAGTAAGAGGGGATTGTAAACAAAGCAGTCCCACATCTAGGTTAAACAGCACATGGCGTGTATCAGGCAGCTGCTTATTGAAGCGGGGGCAAAATAAGGTGATCAATCAGATAGACCTAAAAAGAATTACAGCAGTGGAAAAATACAAGGGAAGTTAAATTGTGCATTAAGAGACCTAAATGTGCCTGTTCTAAGTTAATTATCTCAAAATACATTTTAGACAGAGTTAATATTTTTGTTACTTCCATCTAACAGATGGTATGGTATAAAAATAAAGTAGTCACCTCACTAACACACAGCCCAGTCGGATGCAATTGGAAATGTGTAATTTTTAAAACTGTAATCTTTCAAAGGAGAAATAAAAGCTTTTATACAGTGTCTCCTGAGCCTCGGTAATCCCTAGGGAAATCCAAAGCAAGGTTTCCACTCACACACAGACTCCAAAACTTGTAATAAGGTGTTTCCATGGTACAGGAGAGTGAAGAATCAGGAAGTCTGTGGGAGGGGGTCTCTGTCTGAATCATAAATTGAGAGGAACATCTGGGAGCATCTCTGAGCTTTCGGAAGAACACCAGAATTCATTGTATAAGTGACTAATGTTGATCCCACAAGCAGGCTGTACAGCCTGTCATGAGCCTTCAGCTCTTGGAAAGTGAGTTTGGTGAGGTACCAGACCTCAATCAATCTCCGAAAGGCAGCAAGCTCTCGTTCATCTCAGGTTCCACCTTTTACTGAAATGCAATAATTTTTCAAGAGGCTGGAAAAACTAATTTTTACTGTTGTGAGTACTACCGTTTACAGTCTTTGTACATACATATGTATAGGAATATGTATTTTGTAGCCTGCTGATTAAATAAGTTTTCTCTGAAGCTTTCTGCTTTTCACTCCAGCTACAGTGTTAAGACCAGCAGCATTTTCGATTTGAAGATAAAACTGATTGTAGAAACCCATAAGGTTTTTTTCACCTCAAAGCGACACAGAAATTGCTGCTTTCCAGTATTTTGAATATAAAGGCATTTCTGGAAGCATCTTTCTAATATAATGGAGATTTTATAACAGTGCAGCTCCGGTGACTTCATTTTTATGGACTCATTTGTGGCCATGAAGGCAGTTGAAAAAGGTATCTTGAGTATGCAAATATATCTTTTTGGGCTATTGATCTCATTTTATACAATTAATTAATTAAATGTAATTAGTTTATATAGGAAAATAATAATGTCATTGATTTGGTGAAGATTAAAGCAGAAATTACTCTGTGACCACAACAAAGGCATCATAAAGAGATATTGAGCTGAGCCAAACAATAAGGCACAGATTAAGTCAAGACTGTGAGGCAGTCACAGATGCAGGAATCAAGGACAAAAAGTTAAATTGTTAAATGTCAGTCAGAGAAGAGGGCTTTGTAGAAGACAAGGAAGGACCACTGAAAGCCATTTTGAATATGTCAAAGTGAGAAGAAAGGTCCCGATAACTCTTCATCTGATAACCGTCTAAATTACTTTAGTCCTTGTGGGTTAAAAGCCAAGGACACAGATTCTGCTTTGCTGATAGAAGCTGCTTTCAATGTAGTAGTTAAAAACACCTACTGATGTGCATAGATTATGTTCATGTTTGTTACAGATTTCCTTATGGGCATGATACCTTCACTTATCATGGCAGAAAATCAGGCAATTATCTTCTTTCATCCTTAGACCCATTACATGGGGGTTTTGTGTGTTGTGTTGTTGCTTAAGTTTAAGAAATTACATTTTTTAGAACAACAAATCCTGGAATCTAGCTACAGATCTAAAAATGAGATTTAAAAATATCTTGTCTAAGTAATTGTAAATTACCCCAAACTTATAAACATGTCTGTTTTGAACAATCAAGTGTGATTTTTAGTCAATATGTACTTTTTTTGCGGGGGGTTGTGGGTTTATTTTTAATGTGTTCTTTTGATAGAAAAATATTTCAGAATCATAAAATCTGGGTGGTCCAATTTGTGAGGATTGAGAAAGTGTTTGACACCTATGAATTTCACCACTTCCAGAGCAGAGAAACTCCTTGTGACTAAAGCTGGCTGTAAGGAGAACTCCAGTAATGTCACTCATCGCAGAGAAACCCTTAGACTGAAAAGATACAGAACTTAATGAGGATCTATATTTGATGACAAAAAGATGCATTTGATAGAACTTTTCCATGGGGTTGTTTCTTACAAAGTCATTCCTGAATTGTAATTCACAGAAGTAATCTGTATTGATGCCCATTTTAGCACCCAGTAATTAAAATTTTGTAGAACTGAGCATTATACTTTCTGGAAACATGATATTTTTACCACTAATCTATTCTGTTACAAAAACCACAGATCATTTGGAATCTAATTTGATACTTCAAGTTCTTTTGAATAAATTCTGTTTTATAAAATCAACAAGGAAATGTTCATATTGTAACAAAGTCCTTCTCTTTCTTCTTTGGAAGTTTCTTTTCTTTCCTGAGGCAGCTGCTTGTGAAGGCATAGATTAGTGTCAGGTTCAATGTTTTTGGTATTTCCCAGGCTGCAGTTCAGATCTTCAGAGCTCACATGAGACAGATTTACCTATTCCCAACTTAATTTCTAATATTTTTTTTGCAGCTATCTGGGTAAGGGGATTGATTTCCCAGCTGTGCTGCTCCCAGAAAAATCACTGAGGTGTGTAGTGTCACTATATGTTTGAAACCCTCGGATGTCCTCCAGGTACCTATCCACTGTGTGGGGTTGTGTAACCAGGTTTCGGGGTTCAAGGGGGTTTTATGAGCTGAGTTGTCATTGTCATTAGCAGTTACAGAAGGCTTTCTTGTTAGCAGAGCTGCCAGCAGCAATGGAGCTGGAATTCCTGGAAAAGGTGGCCTGAAAATGAAAACTGTGTCTTACCAAAGCAGCTTGTTTTCCAAATTTAAATAGTATGATCTCTGACATCTCTGCTTCGAGTGAGAAATACCAGGTGCCAGCTCTGAGGTGTTTCGTTTGAGTAGAGATTGGAAGTAAGTGTGTACCAGTCACTGCTTTTAAATCCTAGAGCTCACAGAATTATTTTTCAGTGATGGCAACAAAGTATTGTCAATTAAATAAAGCCTCTGCTGAAATGTTGTCATAAATATTTGCTACACAAGGGTGCTGGAGACATGCTGAGGGACTGGCCCAAGGAGGTGTCACCTGGGTGGATTTATTGTTTTTTTAATGGAAGTGCCTCACAGGTGTTTACATTTAATGATCAAATGGAGGCAACGCTTCATTTATTATCCTTCTGTTTGAATCTTTCTGCTGGCTTTTGTGTAATTAATTGAGAAAAAAATAGAAATTGTAATTGAGCCAGTATTCCT
The DNA here is from genome assembly GCF_964237585.1 of Gallinula chloropus. NCBI lineage: Eukaryota > Metazoa > Chordata > Aves > Gruiformes > Rallidae > Gallinula > Gallinula chloropus. Next base: position 22,444,913 of record NC_140092.1, on the reverse strand, counting down.
TTTCAAGGTAGACTTTTGATTTCATTTCCATATGGGACAAACAGGCTTTTCCCTCCACTCCAATATTCATGTGTAGCTTCTATAAAGCTCAGTAGGGGATGCATATATGCACAAAAGTAAATTCATAAGCATGAACAAATCAGAAACACTCAGATCTGAGGTGTCTCGAATTTAAATAATCCTTATACAGCTGCTGGAATTTTTGCTTCCTTAACCATATTTCTGCTGCTTATAACTACCAACAAAGTCTCTCAAGAGCTGCTGTAATTGCTACCTTCTGAATCCTGTGGGTTTTAAAGACAATGTGACATCTATTATTTTTACAACATCAATTATTATTATTATTATCATTGTTCTGCGATAAAAGGAACAGCAAATTTGGTTTGGTTTTGAATGGCCAGATTAAGAATTCATGACAACAGAATCTCAGAAATTAGTAGGAAGGCAAGAGCTCTGACGTACTTTCCAAGCACCTCATCAGGCTTTTCCAGCATGAATCACTGATTCCATCAAGCTGGAGCTGTCAAGAGTGAAGCAAAATTCCCAGTGCGGGAGCTGCTTTGCCTGTACAGCGTGCAGTGTCTGCTGCAAGGCCGACATCACAGGAGCAAGAGCATTCCCATGCTTTGCTTGGCACCGGAGAAGATGCGAGCACATCTGCCATTTGCTTTGCCAGACCACTGGTAAGGCAAACATTTTTTGCAAAAGTCACCTTTCAAGCCTGAGAACTCTCATTTTCTCCTCTTTGCAATATTTTGTTGTTCATAAATTTATGCTTTCATTCCTCTCACTCTGTCTTCCACATCTCAGCTAGCCTGTCAGTTGGGAAAAAAAAAAAACCCAGCATATTGATATGCTCTTGCCTATAGTAATTCACCTGGAGCTGTCTATGGAAGACATTACGTCAGATTGTGCTGTCCTGGCCAGTTTTGCTCACAGCATGTGCCACTGTTTAATGCTTCAGTGCAGAATCTTGCCAATCCTTTCCTTTACATCCTAGCCTCCATCTCTCAAAAATGACTCACAGAAACGTGCAGGGCGACAGGTAAGTAGGCTTTTACAAGTGGCACCTCTGTCACTGTCAGCAAGGCTGTCACCTCCTGATAGCTCTTGTTTGGACCAAGAGAGGTCACCAACAGTTCAACAATCTGTCATCTTCAATCAGGTGTAAACTGACATTTAATTCAAGGATGAGACTGAAAGAAAAACCTGCGTTGAAACACACAGAACTTAAATTCCTAAATAACTCCTTGCCTGCGAAATGGGCAGTCTCCATTGATAGTCTGACCACCGGTACCCCTCTTGTCTGTATCTTTTCATTATATTGTCTCCTTTGAATAGGTGCCATTGGTTCACACTGACTATTAAATATTTATTTTTTTCTGTTTTCATCTATGGGGAGACACAATGGTAAATTGAACTCCATGCTACAATCCATTTTTTTATCACTGTGGTTGTGTATGATGAGCAGCCCTATGGGATGTTTATTGGGACCACAGAGAGAACTGAAGTTGTTGCGCAGACTTGTTTTCTAGTGTTTAGGAGGTGTTGGTATATTTACTTTGACACAAAGAGTTGGCTGTTGTGGTGGTTATTACTTTAGCTATTGGATAAAGCGAAATCCTGAAATTTTGATGTGGAAACGTCTGTAAAGATCTGAAAGAAGATCACCAAAGACAAAAGCTGGAGCAGTTCCATTGGTGATTGTGCAATTAAGCCAGTGCCCAGACCTCAGAGCCATATTAGCAAGAAATGGAGGAAAATGAGAAGTGATGCTATGCCCTGTTATGACAAATATTTTTACTACACTTTAAGCCCCAAACATGTGAACACTAACCATGGGTGACACTGACGTAAAAGGACTGGCAATTCAATACAAAGAACCTTTTCCAGAAAGTCCTTAAAAGGAGAAAAATCTGGTTTAAAACTGTTGGAAGTTGAGTATTTTGTGAAGAAAAGTGAGCAAAAATATGTCTACAACACCAATAATGTAGGATATTTTCCTGGCTTTTCTTGGGTTTGTGTCTAGAAATGAATACAGTCTCTCTCTCTCATCACAGTTTGATCTTGAAGATGTCTTTCCTTTTTGAAGAGTGAGATCACTGGGGAAAGTGGGTTTTTTTGAACAGGGAATATTGCCTTCACACACCACAGATGTGACATTCAAGTGCGGCACTTTCTTTGCTAAACTTTCAATAAACGATGGTTCAGAAATGATGCCAAACTGAAAATATTCCTGTTACATCCTAAAGTATTACCATCAGAAGATTTACAGCCTGACTGTTGGTCTTGGATCTATATTTGACCAAGTATTTAAGCTAAATCAAGTAATTTTACTCATATCCAAAATATTGTGCTGACTGTAACTCTCGGTTTGGATCCAGTTGAGTTCCAGTATTCACTTATTATTGTAGGTAAAAAATAAAACAACAAACAAAAAACCAATCTATATAGTGGCCTTCATGCAGGAAGGATAAAACGTGTCTGCTGCAAAGCCTATTTGATCTTGCCAAGAGTTGTTTAACTGGCTTTGATAATTTTTCAATTGACACTTGAGCAGGCACTGAAACTCTCCTCAGTGCTCTCCCTCCTGTTCCCCCAGCTGATGACTCCAGTTGTGACAAGAACTGGTATGGCAGGATGGGGAAGCTTGTAATGGTTCTCATCTGTGCCCTGGAATAGAAAATAACATAGTAAACACATTCTGTTGGAATCAGAACCTAATTTCCACAAATGTCAGTTTGATGCTTTTCCTAGGCTTCTATTCATGTCCAAATAAAAATTGTTGGAAAAGGAAATACATTTTAAAAATTATAGAAGTCATTTTCATAAAAAAAGAATTTTCATAAAAAAAGATGAGTGTTATGTGTCTTGGGAAAAATGGCTCTTCTCCAGATTATTTTGAGTTAAATTTGTTTAGAACGGCTTTTTAAAAGAACATTGTAAAAAAATCAGAAATATAGCAACTCACTCATATCAAGAAATATCTTTCTGAGCATATATTTCAGTGATCTAGTGTGGTTATTCATGGTCAGGTCATCAGAGGTCGTGAGTAATATCTGAAATACATACTTTGGCATTCTTCAGGGAAAGTATTTCTATAAGTAGTGTAATTCTAAGTATATTTCACTGCCAAATTGTTTAGTAATGTTCTGAAAGCATCTTCTATTCATTTTCAATTTTCTGTTGTATCTGACCTATACATATCTCTTCAATTATTTAAAACCTAATAGAACACAGGAATTCCTTAGAGCGGTGTCAGCTCTGTGATGAGGCTCGAGAGTCTGCTAGGATTAGTTTTATGATTGAAGGAAATATTCTGGGAACTTTTTTGAATTTTGAAGCAACAATTATTACAAAAAATATGATGGATACCCAACCTCTAACAAATTAGCCTGAGAATTGCTAGACAGATAATTTCATAGTTTTCCAGTCCAGAAAGGACCACTCTGCCTGCATAGCCTGACCTACATAACACACACACCGTAAACCTTCATCAGGTGACTCATGCATCATATAAAATCTTTTACCCAAGCATCTAATTCTACTGATCATTCAAGTTTTTGAAACACGTGTAAAGATTAGGTGAAAGGGCAGATGGAAGTGCTGGAGATTTAAAGTTACATCTGCGTCTCTGTGCGTACATATACACACAGCTGCATGTGTAGTCTCGAGTCTAAACGTGTGTGTATGTATACACACACACATATCAGCAAGAAGGGAAAACCCCATCATGATCCACATTCACATCATCTGAAGGCATGAATTACCCTTCTCTGATACAACCTCCTCTTTCTTCCTGCAAATATCTCCTATTTTTGTACTGGTTTTTCTGCGTTTTTCACTGTGCCCTGTTATTTGCAGAAGTTCCTTATTACAGCTGGTTTGAAAGAAAAAGGCAATTCCAAGATAAAACTTTATTTCATTGGAATTTGGTGATTCATTTCAGCTGGAACATTTGATACAGGTCAGTACATTTTGGACAAATTCAGATGGTAGCGATTTTTCTGTCAGCTTCTCCTCCTGGCACCCTGACAGTCACCTCCCTGGCTTGCAGAGGACACCAGAATTCCTGCTGAGACCCAAGGCAGAAGTCACGACTCCCATAGTCTTTTATAGGAGGATAATCACTATGGTTGCTTTGGATCTGTGACCTCACATCTTTTAATGGAAAATTTCAATCTTGAGTTTTTCAGTTATGAGCTGGCAATTAGCCAACACCTGAAGAATCATGAACTTGGGATGAGTGATATCTTTTTCTCTGTAAATTTGCTCCTCATGAGATACCTCTGCCAGATAAAATGGTATATCTGAATATAACCTGGATCCCTGCAAAAATTCTCTGGCATATTTCTCCCAGTGTGCAAATTAATAATTTGGCTGTAGTGTTTTGTCTGAAACTTTTAGTTCCTTTTTTATTTTAAATAGGTGTCATTAAGATTTCTTGAGTGATATTTGCTTTAACTTAGTACTCCAATTTATGTTCAGGAAGAAAAAAAACTGCAAGGTTGTCAAAACATGAAACAAAAAATGTTTTGGGCAAACTATTGTCAGAACAAAAAGAAAAGAAAAGAAAACAAAACCCAACAGAAAACGTGCCCCAAACCCAACATCAACAACAAAGCCCAAACCAAAAACAAACCGTAAAAATGCTGGAGGCCAGCAGAAAACTGATTTCAACTAGAAGTTTCTCACAGCTTTCTATTTATTTGAAGAAAAAATATGTTGAGAACTGCAACTGACTGACTATATCTGCATGACATTACTTCAGCTGAAGTAGACTGCAAAGCATGTTATACCTATTTAAAAAAGGAGACAGTAGAAAATAAATAAGCATTACAATATGGTAGGAGAAACATTATCCTTTCAAAGCTCCTAAATAAAAGAATTTCCATTTCTCGGGCTCAGTGGACATATCACACATTTCATCTAAGATGAAAGAACACATCTCCTTGAAGAATAAAATAAACATTGCTAAATGAAAGCTTCCAACAGTAAAATCCCCTGTGTTCCAGTAAGCTAGGATCTGAGTTTCATAACGTGTTTCACAACAATCTGCTCAGAAATTACTAAAGATATTCCCAATTTTTCAGACCAACACGTTCTCCCTGGCAGCAAATGTGAAGCAGCAGTGACAGTTACTTATGCAACAAAAGGAAAAATGGCGAAAACAGAAGGCACTGGATACTGAAGACAAGCTGACAGCATCCCACCATATCATTTGTAAGATTGAATCCCACCCAGCTGGAAGAGTTGCTCTTAACTTCATAGGTGAAACTTTTGATGGATATGATCTGATTTCCTTAATTGTAATAAAAGTTTGGTAGGACTAGTGGCATTAAATAAGTTTAAAAGATTAGAATAAAAAAGGTTTTGTCTTCCTAAATACAGAACAGCTTCTGATTGTCACATGGGTTTTAACTTTGAAAACAATTCCTTTTGGTTGAAAATTCATTTTTGGAGTAAGTCTTTTCACGCCTGTCAGGGTTTTATGTCTTCAGAGGAAGAATCAACACACTTCCCTCTACAGTTCTTAATAAGACAGCCTTGACGACTGGAGGTTCGAGAACATCTTTAACGGCTGTGAACAACTAATAACCAGGAAGGAGTTACATTCCTGGAATAACCTAACCTCCTTTGCAAATGACATCCTATTTTAATGAAGGAGCGCCAACTATTCATTCTCTTTGCCTTTCAAAGAATAAAATCCTTTCCAAGGATTTTATCTGAATGCAAAATAAGCACTACTCCCTTCTCTACTTTGTATTAAGATATTCAAATATGTGGCTGCTGTAAAAATGTAGGTTTGAAGAGAATAGAGGATCAGTCTTGAATATGATAAGTAAGATAACTAAAGTTTGGCTTCAAATACTTGGACAAATGTACCTCTGTCCTGTTTTGGAAGAGCTAAGTGAGCAAAAGAAATCATGCTCTTCTATACACGATATATATTTCTGAAATTTCAAGAGGTCCCCAGCTGGAAAAGAAAGAACAAGACACAAGGTGCCAAAATGCCCAGGAATACTAAAAAGTTCATCGTAAAAAATGTGATGTGAAAGAAACTGGAGGAATTAACTTGCACACTGAAGCCACTAGCAAATGAAAGCTAAATTTTCAGTATATCCATGTACAAAACAATAATTTTGTTATACTTAAAGGCAACAGATGACTTTTTAGGACACCCTTGCTTGATGATATACATGAGGGTGAGTGTCTGAACAAGTGATTGTTGGTGGAAGGTCACTGGTGAAACAGCATACAGCAAATTAACTGTCAGTTAAATCCAAGAACATGGTAAAATTTCTGTTGATGTCACCATGTCTTGAACAGACATGAGAAGAACTGATATCAAAGGGAGCTGTCATGAAGAGAAATGTGGTAGAGGTTGGACTGCCTTTGTAAAGATCTTGTTTTTCTTTAATTCAAAGTTGTGTTTAAGCTAAACTGCACCACCTTTCATACTGCTTGTTTAGAATCTGTAATCCATCCTCAAATCTCAGTTTGAGGGATGATCTGTACCCTTCCCTTCATTACAGGCTGGTACATTGAGCCATTCTGGGTGGTGCTGAGAGATGTCCATACTAATTTTTCGGACTTACAAAGCATTCTTTTTGTCTGTTGGTTTTTAACCCTTATGACAAAATGACCTCTGTATTCTGCTGCAGTTGAAAGGGTCACTAGTAGGGAGCCAGAGAGCTTCAAACTCCAGTCATCTGTCCTTTGCTGCTCCTCACTTTTGCAGCAGAGGATTCACAGCTACAAGCTAGAGCTGGAGACCAGAGGGGAGCACAATTTGTTTACAGCCCCAGTTTTTCCCACAAACATTTGGAACCTTTTAATATGAGTTCAGTAGGATTTCAAGCTGTTGCTGTTAATAGCAGCTCTGGTGACTTGAATGTAAATGTGCATCTTTACAGAGGTAAATTTAACTGTGGAAGTGCTGTCAAGCCTTAATGGCAGTCTGAAGCTCACATCTGTGCACTGGAAATGGTCATGAGAATTTGCAGAAGGCAGGGCAGAGTTTAGAGATAGCAGCAAAAGGAGAATTTTGTGTGAAATACGATGACTTCTGGCCAACTCACAGATGTAGCAAGAAAAAAAAAACAAAAAACAAGTTAGATGATACTGACAGATTATTAATGAGGGCTGAATCTCATAAGGTTCACCTGCAGGTTTAGAGATCACTTCTTGTTCTTGTCAACTCTCAGCTCAGGCACTTCTGCAGAGCTCAAAGTATATAACGTGCTGGATTTTTACAATTAGTCTCAGAAACAACAGCCTGTCTTTTCAATTTCCAGTGCTTCCTCACTTTAGTTGGGATGAAATGTCATTTGAAAAGCTTCTTTTATTTTAATTCATTTCAGTGCATGCTCTCCTCCAGCAAGACGGGATTGTGACAGGTTTAATTTAGTTCAAAATTTTAGGGTGTGACTTCAAACTTTTAAAATCTTCAAACCTGAAAGATTTCACACAATTGTCTGCACCTGATTTTGCTCCCATTTTAGTCTTTCCCTTGGAAAACTTCTCTCTCAGTCAATGTGAGAGAAGACTTTTCAAGCTGGTTTTCCCTTCTCTGCTTCAACTCTTTACTTGGAAAAGTTGGTTTCATGAATCTGGAAGGCAGTTATGTGACTCACTAGAAATAAAAAAGCCTATGACCTGAAAGGCAACTATATTTCTTCTCTTGGTGTTTGCCTGTCCTGGTTTCGGACATTGCCCCAGGCAAAACATAGTTATGCAAACCTGTCCTTAGGAGGAGGGGGAGTGGTCCAGCTGTTGAGCTTAAAAAGAAACTACAGAATTAAGATGATGTGTCTCCATTCCTGGAAAATTTAAGGGTCTTTGGTTTTGCATCTTGTATGAAGTGGTCAGCAGTAAGAGGGTTTAACACATATTTCCAGCATTTTGACCATGATTTTAACAGATTCCTTTCAAAGTATGTAATTACAATTATCATCTGTATGTGACTAGAATATGCAGAAATGAAGGGTGAGATGATTCAGAAAATTAGCACCTGAAAATGCAAATTGGTCTTAAATCAAGTGTCGTTAGGGATAAATCCTTCACTACTAACATAGTCAAAAAGTCCCTGTTAATTGCCTTTTCCAGTAAAAAAATGGGGAAAATATCTTGGTGCAAGGACAAAATCTCTGGTTTGGCTGAAAGTAAAAAGGTTTATTTGTCATTCTCACCCACTTTCGGGTTGGCTTTTTTTTAAAGCAAAATACCATGGGTTTGTGCTTCTATAGAAAAAGAAATCTGACAAAGTTTGGCAGGAGTTTCAGTATTGTTCAGTCTGCACATAGAATTTTTATATTATCAGGAATAAGAAGAGAACAATTGTAGAGGTGGGAATCAAGTCTGCAGTTTATGCACACACACACACACAAACAAGATATATAAGCTAAGCAAGGCTTATAATAATAATTCACATATATTGGAAGGAGGGTGTGCATGTTTGTGTATGTGACTGCAAGCACACTGAAGAGCAATTGACAAAAATCACCAGATTTTTCGTAGTCATGATATTTCAGCCTCAGAAGCCAGGCTAGCCAATCCATGCACCCACATGGCAATTTTTAATCAAAATGCAATTGTTGTTGTAATGTCCCTGCTACTTTAGGGTCTCTGCCATAAAAACATTCAGTCTATAATCCCACTCTTCACTGTGATGTATTGCAGCGTTGAATATTCAGCCTGCTTCACTGAGGGCAGAGCACCACTGACAAATGAACAACAAAGCGCAAGGCAGTGACAGCTACTGAAATATTTGTCCATCTGCTGACCCAGGGATACCCTTGTATTTTAGAAGGTTGGCAGCTCCTCACTTGATGAACCAGAATTATGCTGACTGCTTTGAAATGGATTCACTCACTTCCACTCAAAATTTTACAGAGTAGCTAGGAAGGTGACAAGTCACTGTTATGTCTTGAGTGATTAAGTCCTAGTAAAAGAATAGCAACAATAATAATTGGCTGACAAGAGAATCTTCCACATAAATAGGGGTAATATAATCAGCAGTGCTGTCAGCCTTCTTACACAGCTTCCTGCATAGAAATTTCAGAACCTCAGATGAATAGAAATGAAATTGAAAGCAATCGTGTTTACTGCCATGCTCTGCACTAAACATTTGCCATACAGTGGTATAGTTTGCCTGCTATTGGTTTTACATGATGGCATAGCAATTAATAGAGCATTGCTCCTCTGCAGAATTGCAAGCCAGCATCTTTGAGGCCAAGAGTATATTTGAAGTTTAGACAAAGATGAGAAGTTTATATGGCTAGAAAGATACTGCCAAGTCATATCAGTTAGAAACACAGATCTTTCTTCATGTTCTCAGGCATAAATAAAATATCAGATGACAGCAGACAGAAAATGACTTCTAGATTTGTACATTGCTGGTTTTCCAGTATCTCCCTAAATTTGATACTGACCTGTGACAGAGATGAATTGCATAACTGAGCTACTCTGCACTTCAGTGTGGCAATTTGTATGCTCCTTGCACCACTTTTTATCACGAGAAACATGATAATGACCACTGGTGTCTCAGTGCCGGATCTACAGCATGTCAAAAGAAGAAAGGAGCACTGACACGCAGTATGCATCAAAAATAAGTATCCTCCTGGGGATAGACCCCCCACCCCCCATATTTCCTCACGTTCAAACATTTTGGAAGGGACAGAAGTTTATTATGAGGATCTCCATGAAATGCTGGTCAAGAGACTCCAACTGATTTTGCAAGGATTTAAACCTAGACGCTAGAGATAGGATCTAATGAAGAGTGTCAGTGGATGTAAGAAATTATTATTATTATAATATCAGTTACTACCCTGTGTCTAATTTTCTCCCGTGGCTTGTTACAGAACTAATTTTGAGTGTGGTTCTGTGCCACCAAGCTTCAGGTAGCAGATTATTTTTTTTTGGAGTCTAACTGCGAATGGGACAATAACCTTCTGTAGCTATAAACACCAACAGAATTCATTGGGGAAAAAATATTTCTCTTTAGCATAGAGAAAAAAAGATTTTCTTTTGAAAAACAAATCCACAGCACAGAACTTGGTAACAGTGATACTGTTCCTCGTTCATCTCCACTGAATTGTTAAAAAAAGTATCACACCACATGACTTTTCTAGATGAGCCTCTATTAGGTACAATGCAGAACAGCTCTCTGCTTTCAGGCTGTTTATGCAGCTTCCAGTAGCATTACACCATTTACTCTCAGGAAGAAGACAACATGATAACCTGGGAAAAAAGGGAGAGGATGTGACAGACAGTGACAGGGAAGACCAAATGTCTGCTTCCAGGTCCTTAAAGGAACTTGTTTGCATGAAAGTCATCTCTTCTGTTAATACACTGAGCTTCCAGAAGTGAAGAGGCACTGGGGAGATGGTATGAGAGCCTGGTGTCACACTCTGTAAACTAGAAAACTTTATTTTCCCAGGGTTGGAGCTGGCAAGAAATCAGACACTGAACTTGAACTGGGTTAGGGACTTGTGAAGAGTTGAAATTCCAGCAACGTGGGACACACTTTCTTTATATTTTCTGTCCAAGTTGCACTTGTAAGATACAGGCAGATGCTTACAGATGAATGCCTGCATGTATAAAATAAGTACTCTCAGATTTAAAATTATCTGTCCATGGGTAGAAGCCATTTTAACTTTGCTCAAGCAAACATTTCTCTATCATTCAGATGCAGAAGGAAGCCACACTTAGGCATCTGTGTTTAAATAATCAGTAGCTCTTTTGCAACAAATCAAAATGCAGAAGAAATGAGTGAGATCAGCACCAGAAAAATCCACAGAACTGATAGTTTTGTCCCTTTTTCAGTTGGGTGAAATTTGGATTGTTGGATTGGGCTGGCAGTGTGTTATTTACATTTTTCCTAAATGGCAGCTGATCAAAATAATTACTACACTTATGAAAATAAGGGGGGATGGGGAAATCTGATGGTTTTAGATTTCTCAAGCACTGGACATTGTTAAAAAGTCTTCTCAACAGCAAAAAGCTCGAACCAGAACACTCTTGTGCTCCATCAGATTATACAACAAGTGGCTAACATCGACCACTTGCTTTTCTCACTGACAGCTGAGAATCACAATGATCAGGTTCACAGAATAAAATATTTGGCTGAAAAAGGTCTCCAGCTTTCTGAGGACAGTCTGTTTATTTTTATATTCCTCCCTTAACTGATTTATTCTTCTTCACGTGGCACCTTGGAAAGGTGTTCATAAGGCCACTAGCTGAGCTTTTTTGATACAAGTGCTGGCAACAAAAAGATGAGCTTTCTGCTTTCCTGCATTTCTCAGAAGAATGATATCAGTGACACAAGAGTGGCTCATATTTAAATATTTTTAAATTTATAATTGGGCTGTGAGAATTTGTAGGAACTCCAGTGAAATGGAGCTTGGGTGAGTGTATAATAGGTACGAGTGAAACAAGGACGTTTCTAAACAATGTGACTCTCAAAAAGATGATTGATTTGGAATCCGAAGCACAATCAGAATTGCACTACAGAAGTTGGTTCTAACACTGAAAATCACAGATGTAAGTCACTTGCTGTTCTGGTGACTAGCTTGCTCTCGAGGGATTTATTAGTGACGCACGGCTCATATCAGACCTGGTAGGCTGGTTTCCTGGTTACCAGTCTTGAAAAGTTAATGATGGGATGAATTCTAAATAATGTTGTTGCTTCTAGAAAAGTAAACTTTCATCCATCCTCCAAACCATAGATCATTTCTTTTTAATGACAGATCATCAGGGGTTCAGAAATGTTTGCTATCCCTGTATTTTGTCATGGATCAGAAAGAAATGCCCTATAATCAATAAATATCCCCTTTTAGAAGGAGAAGAGAAATAGCTGCCATGTATCAAGAAAGATTCGAAGTGAAGACGGGATCAAGGATGAAGCTATTCTCCAAAATACCTATCATTTCTTTAGCCTGAGGTTTAAGTATATTTCAGACACAATCCAGATTTGTAATGTGAGCTACTTCACAAGGGAAGCTGTAGTAAACAGCAGAAGAAAGAATTTCAGAAATACAAAGAAAAACAAAGAAGAGGAGAAAGTACAAGTTGCATTGCTTACAAACTTGCTCTTTTCATTGCAGCAAACAAGAGTGCTGGATGTTTTATGGAAATACAGAACAGGCTGCCCAGAGGAACATTTTGTTTAAGGAATTTTTATAATGTTAATTTTCAGGTCTGACTTGCACAATAATTACCTTGAGATGAGCAGAGATGAGAAGAAAAGAAATAACTGGTAACCTGCAAACCCTGAGGGGTGCTCTGTCCTGTTCAGTTTCTGCTCCTGACATAGGTGCCACAATCCTATAAAGGGCATCCTTAACAAGATCTGCCACACTGCCACGTTTCTCAGCTATTTAAAAGTCACCATTGATTCCCCAGTGGAGAGAGAGGCTGGACCACCTTCAAGGTGGTGCTGTCAAGGTGTAGTGACCAGCACTGAGCACAGTGCTGCTTTCTGCAAGAAATCCCACCTCCTCTCCCATTGCACAGCCTCAGCAGAGACAGTTTCAGATTGCCCTGGGTTCTCCACCACAGGCACAGCCATGTCAGACAGAAAGCATGGAATGAAAAGGACAGTGCCTGGGACTGAGGAGCTGGTTCTCTGCACAGCACCATGTGGCCAAGGACCCCATGCACCTACCAAAGGGCTATTGGCTTATTTTCCCCTGCCCAGACGTCTGCCAGTGTCTGCTCTCCTGGGAGGTAAAGAGCTAGGTAGCAAACTCTTGCTAGTCAATAGTAGGCTTTACAGCCTTTCCAGGCTCAACCTCAATGTAGTGTGGAATAGCAATATACTACAACAGTTGTTCAACAAAGCACACTGAGAAATAGAGTTATTCTATCCCTAGGAAAGCCTTTCACTGCTTTGTGCAGCTTCTCACAAGCACTGTCTAATTACAGTTTTGATGTGTGCTGGCCTGGGTCCAGATAACTGAAATCCCATAGGACACTCAGTCCGTCATTTTTCAGAAGCTTGAGTTAGAGAAGCAGAAATCTCTGTATCTTCTTCTTCAGACTGGCTTCAAAATCTAAAGCCTAAGAGATAGACACAAGATCATACTCTTTCAGTGTTCAGTGCTCTAGTACACACATAAGACCTGATGTAGAAAACATTCAATATGTGATAACTGTGATTAAGAGCAGAATTTTAGTATTTTCAGTACTTTGTTAAGTTTTCTTCCTTTATTTTATATGAACATGGAAATGAGAAGATTATAATCTCATAAAAATGTTTGGTTGATTAAAAGGCAAAGAAGGAGCCCTATCTAACATTTTTCACTCTAACCTTTCTAAAAATTTTAAGAAGAAACTGCTTTACTCAACTAAGCTCTCTCATTATAAAAAAAACCCAAAAAAACCTTCAGATGTCAAGGAGAGGCATTTTATCTAAGTTTGTTAAGGAACTGATTGTCTGATATTCAAAATAAATCAACTTCTGGGAATTTAACCACCACAACAAAAGGTGCATTTATGTCAAATAGATTTCAAATGTGCATGCCTGATTTGTTCTGTTTATTTAGTTTAATACTCCTGGTTTGAAGACTCGGCACAATAGCTTTTACCTGGCACTTGTACATATTCAGTTGCTATAACAATTGTTTTCCATTATAATTGATCTTGCCTGTTCCCTCTCAGATCAGCACAACATATGTTCCTGATTCGTGCTTCTACCCTGCCCAAATCTCCCACTGCAACAGTCAAAGGTTAACTGGTTCTCCATTGCTTGATATCCTTGATCCCTCCTTGGGCTTGCCGTGGGCGAACACGGGGCACCAGGCACAGTGCAGGAGCAGCTGAGAAAGCAGCAGCCTGTGGTATGTGGGTCACGTCAGGTGAAGTATGAGGGCTACCCTGCTGCAAAGTTTAAGCCCTTATGTTCCCATGGAAAAACTACTCAGCCTTTAAGCCTTTGAAAAACCTGCTTCCACACATCAGCAGCGAGTAGCCGGAGGTTACCAGCTAAATGTGCCAAGGATCCACTTTGAATTTAACGTGTTCCATTCTCACTACAGTACCTGAGGGGGGGAGGTGGGGGGCTGGAGGGGTGTGGGCTTTGTCCATGGTTTCCATTTTCTCTAGCACAGAAAATGAGAGCTGGGGACTACTTTTCCTGTGCTCTCCCAGCTGGAAGGGCACCTCACTGAAAGAAATTCAGGAGAGGAAGACTCAAAGTTTAAGCACCATAGTGGGGAGTGGGGAAGAGTTCTGGGAGATGAGACCTGGCCATGGGGAGTGATGGGAGCCAAAACCAGTGAAGGTAGGATGTGAATACTGGAAAGCCCTGTAGGAGGGATGTAAAGGAAAGCAAACAAGGAAGGATCAAAAGAAAATGCCATCGTTGGGATGGCAGGGCAGTGCTGGAGTAGAGACTAGGGGGGCACAATAGCAGAAGCCATCAGGGTTCGAAGAGCCTGGGGAATAAGGGTCCTGAAGATGCAAGATAGATTTAAACCTGAGAAATGAACCTGAACCAGCTATATTTCAGTACTCAGCTGTTGCTGTCAGAGAAAGTGGGGCAGAGCTGGACAGGCAAGACCTCCATGGTGGTAAGTTACTGCAGGACCTGTACTGCTCAACTTCTGACCTTGCAGACTTTTGGCAGGCTCCTTTCCTCACCCTGTTTTGATGTGGGTAAAGAGGCTGGAGACCTTCCATGTTTGTGAGCCTGACACCAGAGGAGTAAGCAGCAGCCAGGAATACATGCATTAGAGGGTCCAAAACAGTGCATGCATGCAGACGGTCCAAAACTGCTTCCCTGATGGAGAACCATGGGATGCCATGGGGTGTCATGCCAACAACTGAAAATAAAACAAGCTCATGTATGCTATTTTTAAGAGTTTAGGGATCTGTATACCAAGAAATGTCTCCCCAGAATCTGCCTGGAGACAGAGTGCTGCAAAGTCTGTCAGTCAGAAATGAGGACTTGCCAGAATCACAAGCATGGGTATATTCAGCCTCACTTCCTCAACACACTAATAGGTTGTGCTTTGGGGGCAGATTAGGGTTCTGTAGGGAAGAAAGCTGTTGTCCAAACATCTCATCTTGCCCTGCTTTGAAATGGTTTCATTTGTTGCAAGAATTTAGAAAGAGATGAAAGACTCAAGGAGGGGTTGCAGGCATAGGAAGGACGGTCTCAAGTCGAAATGCTTTGACTCCCAAGAGAACAGAAAACTGCTTCACAGTTGCCATTGCTTTACCTGGGAGTTCAGACTTCACTGGTGAGCTTTTCAAACCAGGGTGGTCCAAGAGGCTGTAATAGTTCTAGGGCAGCTTAACTTCCCTAGTGAGCCCGGTACTCACTACAGTAAGAAGCAGAATAATCATGAAAGCAGGTAACCTTCAGAGGATTGTCATGAGGACAAGGGTCCAAAGAAATTAAAATTTATCCCCTTTTGCAGATTGAACAATTCAAGGTTTGGTGTAATAAGAATATCTGACATCTGTGAACTCTAATGACTATTTGAACTTATTTCAGGGACATTTTGTGCCAAGTGTTGTCTACAGAAAAAAAAATGCTCAGGAAAAAGGAACAAACAAACCAAAAAGCCTCACTGTTCTCCAAGCCAGGAAGGTAGAAGCAGCTATTTGATTATTTCAAAAATATTAAAGCTGGAATATGTCCTTGCAATAGGAACAGAGATAAAATAACTATAGAAAAATGACCAAAAAAGTGGACACACAATCAGTTAAGAAGGACATAAGGCAAATATGAGGTGCTAGGTGTCATGGATAATGGAGTACAGTGTCCCTATCTGAAAACTTTGTACTTTAGGATTGAAAAGATTTTCTTTTATATGGAAAAAAAAAAACCCATAGCCTGAACCTAATATTTTTCATCTTTTATAGTAAATTACAAAATGGCATTTTTAGGTTATTCAATGGAGTTGGTGGGAAGTATATGAGTAAGCAGTTCGAGAAGAATCAAAGAATATATTGAAAGGCAAATCTTTCCAAGAATATTCAGCAGTAATATCGCTTATTGCTTTGCAGTAAATCTAAATGCAGCTACTCAGCTATCCTCCTCAGCACAGCACTGCACTAAAGTAATTACATCACTAAATGAGTTTTTGAATCAAAAGCAAAAGGTTTACTAGGACAACAATAAAGAAAGTGGGAACATCACTGGTGACTTTAGTACCCTGTTTAATTCATCTGAATCAAATCCTGGCAATTTTTATTCCCCTTTTTCCCTTTTTTTTTTCTTTTCTTTTCCCCCAGGAAAAAAGATTTTAAAGTAATTAATGTACTATGGCAGTGTTTTGAATCACCCATCTGGATGGATTTTGTTGTGTGGGTTCTCAGAGTTATTCATTTAAGTCTCTGCCACAGCAATACTGTACATATCTCTTAGTGACAAAAAAATTCCATTACCATTTTTACAGAACTGCCACAAATGACCCCAAAGTCTCATTTCTGTGTAATAAGACTATGTTCATATGTCTACCATTAAACACAGAGAGATAGATCAGAGTTCTTGTTCTTTCATGTGGATTAATTTCCTTTTATCACCATGGAATATCATCTGATCTTCACCCAGTCATTCAGCATCATGAATCTCCTGTACCTCTGCATAGCAGCTTTAGACTTAACTATTCTGAATAATTTCATATCCTCTGCAAAATTTGTTCCCTCACTATTTACTTCTATTCCTTTATCATGTGTGAATATGCTGAGCATGACAGGTTCTGCCACATATCCTTTGAGACTCAATAAAATGCTAAAATATTCATTTACTAGTATACATGGTTACAATAGAATAGAGACAAAAATTCTTATGGTTAATAGAGGGAAAATTTATTTAGAAGCTTTTGCTGAAAGCCTTTGTCAACCTTTTTTCTTAAGTCCAAGTACAGGGGATTGACAGGCTCACTGCCATCTTCAGAGACCACTTACAGTTTCACAAGACATTCCTCTGACTCATACCAAATCTATCATTTCATCCATATTTTTTGATTCCATTCCTTATTACCGTTCCTCACCAGTCTGGCTGGGACTGAAGTCAAAAGTAACTGGTTTGTGTTTCCTAAAATGACCTTGGTTATCCTTTGAGACACTGGTACTATATTAACCTTTTTTCCCCTCCCCCAGTTCTGAGGCTGGGTCAAGCAGCAGGTTATTTGCTAAGTAGTTTGGCAAGTTCACCAGTCTGGTTTTTAATTTTTTTAAATAGCAGGTCTCAGAGGTTTGTGTTCAGTTTATGGATTTCCAACTTGCTGGCTGTTGATAGTTCTGACTAACACAATTCCCCATCATCCTCTTCTCTGCGATTCGGCATCAATGACAAATTCCTCCCCTTCCTTTGCTGTAAGTGAGGATCAAAGCTTTTAACTTTCACCGTCTATTCATCCTACTGACACTGGCAAGTTCTCTCTTTTTAATATATTTGAAGAAGTTTCAATTATTAGTATTTATGTCTTTACCAAGTTGGTCCTTCTATTATTTTTTTTGGCTGCTCTGCTATTCATTGCTATTTAATTTGCTACAATCCATTATCCACTTCTGAAGTGCATACCGCTTCCACTTCTAAAGGTGTGGGGCTTTCTAATACTCTCCTTTGCTCTTCTGTTCAGCTATATGAGCTTTGAGGTGTGGGACTGGTCCTCTTATGCCCTAAGTTCCTAGTATAATATGTTTTAACTGCATTTTACCTCATTACCTGCTCCTTTAAAAGGCTCTTTAACAAGCTTCCTCAATTTAGGGTAGCTGTTGCTTTCTAATATTTCATTGCACTGTGAGGGATAGCCTTTCTTTTCCCTCACAGTTCTGCTGTTAAATCTGTATACTGTGTGGTCTGAGTGCTTTTTCTATACTTACACCCTGAACCTCCAGTTCTGGGACCTGCTCAGAGGTAATAGCTGCTTTTCCTCTTGTGGCTTTGCTGACTGCCCCCAAACCAGGTATTAATGGGGTGATTGCATCTTGAAATTAAATTTACCCAGGCTATATGAAGTATATGATGTTTCCAAAAACTGTTCTGTTTTCTACCATGATTTACCTCCTTCCAAAACAATTTTCAGTGCAACTCCCAGACCTTGCTCCCACTGATGAGCCTCCAGGAGGAAGACAAACTGTGCTTAGAGAAATGTTCAACTATCTCAGTTCTCTACAAATCATCTCCAAAAAGGGAGACAAACTTAAAAGACTTCAGATTGGAAAGCAGATAATACAAGTATGTAAAACCTTTACCTCTTTCCTGCTGTCAGAAAATAACTCTTCGCTCTGCCTGTGCTTCCATGCTCACATCACTTCTGCTGCACTTACCTGATGCTCAAGAACAGCCACAAAAATTCTCAGAGGGAAAAGCTACCCAGTTCCTGTAGTTTAAACCGGTTCAGGACTGAAGAGGTTTATTACTTTAACAACATATAATGAAGTGGCAGTCAGCATAGTATATATTCAGGATGAACACTTGCCATTCCCTATGACCCGCTATTGCCACGCTAGTGAGAGAGCCCACCCCAAGGTTCCATACATGTGTGTGAAGTGAAGCTGCACCCATAATCCACTAGCCAATTGAATTCTATTCACAACACCTAATGGGTTGGCTGCACCATTCTGCTGAACAAAGCCCGAGATGACAGCAGGGAAGCTTCTGGTGGGTTTTGACTCCTGCTGTTTCCACTCAAATATCTCTGCGGCTATTAAAAATGTTCAGGGTTCTTTCATAATTCTTTGCAGCCGCCTTCTTTCTTAATTTCTAAAGTTCCATTGAAACTTCCTGATCTGGTTACTCTGATCAGGCTGATGAGGGTCTTTTTCATTAAATTGATTGTTTTGGGGCCAACAATCAGCCCCCACCCCCACCGCCCCCCAAGAGTTTTATGCATTTTATTCATGCATACACGGTTCATGCTCTTAAACCACACTTAAAAGTTGTGGTTGTGCAGGCCATTTGCCAAGAGTGTGCCATGCAGGCATCTCCACAAAAGCAAGTCAGGGATCTCAGACTCTCAGTCCTGCCCTCCACCAGGAAGAAGAGACACTGAGCCATTACTGTGTGTATTTTCTAGATGGCAGAGATGAATCAATCCAGGTGAGCATAGGAAAGGTACTTGCTTCCTTTTGCTTCATCCCCCCCATGCCAGAAGGGGAAGTGATACAAAATCTGCCCTTAGTCATCTAATGCCACTGGGGATTTCTCCTCCATGAAACGAGGTTTTGTCAGCAACTTGTTAGCTGAATCCAGGCCACCTTTCTCATGCAGATCAGGCATTGACATCTCATCCTTCATTCTTATTGCTGGTTCAGCTTTGTGTACTCTCCAAGTTCTTGTGTGACAAAAATCCAGGGGCTTTCTCTTTCAAGCTGAAAATAAAATATAAAAAATCTATGAATACACATGGAGAAAATCTAAAAAGGGGATTTTTAAGATTCTTTTTTACTTACTTTGTCCATAACGTTGAAATTTTGGATGACAAGTGGCTGCAAAAGTAAGAAGAGTTTTGTGACATAAAACCAGTGGAGTCTATTATTATCACAAGTCTTGTGGCTGCCCACTGTGGAAAGTAAGGGATTACAGAAAAAGGGCAGTAGGCTGAAAATGAACTTACAGTATATTAGTTGCTCCACACTAAATCTCACACAAGGTAGCTTGCTCCAAAGCTGCCTCACATTTTTGTGTGCACTGGAACAAAGAAAAGCCTCTGAACTTTCCTTTCCAGAGTCCTAACTTCCTTAAGAGACCAGGAAAAGAATTGGAAAGGCTGAAAAGAATTGCCTGCAGAAGGAGGAAGGCAACAGCAGTTAACACTGAAAGGCAAAGAAACTTTTAAGCAAAGCCAAGACACACAAGTGTCAGAGCTTGTAAAACTAACTATATTAGCAAATAAGGTACATTGCAAAAACAGGAAATAACTTTGGCCTTGAATTGCCTGATGTTTACACTTTTGGGACCCGGCAGAGCATTCCCGCAGCCATTTTCTGCAGCCCCCGGTCTCTCTGTCAGCACCCAGCTACACAGAACTGTGCCAGACATTTATTTCCTTTCTTTACAAGATGTTGTGTGAACTTCTCTCTCCTGCCAATTAGTATTGATCTTCACTTCACGTTTCCTTCCTAATAATAAAGTAATAGAATCTGACACATAATTTGCTGAAATAATTTTTTCATTAGACTGTTCCAGACCTTGTCAATACCTTAAGATAGTAGGCAGTTCATTCTTTGCAATGATATCCATCAGTGTTGTCGTATGGCCTTAGCTCTTCATTTAATAGCTTTATAAAAATAAACTAGTCTGCAAAATAAATATTCTTTAGAAAAGGTTTTGGAGTTCAAATTGCTAGCAAAGTTAAGTGGCATGTGGCTAGAGGTAAACACTAGATGATAAATTGCTTTGATATAACTGCGATATTTGGTCTGGTTTTGAATTGTTGATTTTTTTGAGGTGGAAGCCAGATGCATCTGCTTTCAGAGAAAAGCTAAGACGCATTTATGTTACAGCAAAAATAGTAGGAATGCTAGAATAACAACCTTCTGTTTCTGACCCGTGAATGTTTTCCTTTTGGTTGTTTCACAAGGGCCATAATTCCAACATATTTTAAAAAATGACCTCATCAAATCATTTTTGGTCTTCCAAGCTAAAGACTGGTGCTGAACCTTCCCACAGATACAAATACCCTTTCCATTGCATAATTTCTTCCCTTCTGTTTTCAGGGATTTCATTTATACCTTGTCCTTCCTTGTATACTTCTCTGCTTGTAGTTCTGTCTTTTGTTTTACAGCCAGCTTGTAAACTCCTGAGGGGACAGAAATTATTCCTTGTCCTGAAACTGGGTAGTTTCTCATTCAAATGGGTCAAGTGTAGGACTGGAAACACTTCTTGCATGGTGCAGAGCCACCAGATCTTTAACTGCTCTCATCTTACCAATTTTCCCAAGCAGAAAATTCCTGTTCCCTCAGAGACAGGGGGAACAAGTTTTGTTGGGGGAACTTGGGTAGAATTGATACTGATACCTGGAGGTATCTACTTCTGAGACAGACAATGAAGTTTCTGTAACAGTCAGTTACAGACTGTGGATACAGCTAGGATCTGACTGACCTGACCGAATGACGGTATCTGTTTCAGTTATGGGAATTGTTTCCTTGTTCCTTCTGGCTTTTTCACCTACATCTACAGTGACTACAGAAGGCAGCTAAACAGGTTTACTATATGTAGATGTAGACCTACGCAGATACCTATGAGTGCAGGTCTTCATTGGAGTGAACATCACACTTTGTCTTTGTTAGTATCTACCTGAACATTCTTTAATTTTCAACCTGCCAAAATAATGTGGCTTCAGTTATTTCGCTCCACTGTCCTGAATCAATGAATAAAGACTAAGCCCAGGACATGATTGGTCTGACCTAATCCCAGTGGAATGATAGAAAAGAAAAGAAGGATCAGATGCACTTTTGGCAGAATTATAGTAAAGAACACATAGGTGAATAAAAAGGTATTGCAAATGTGATAGAAACAAATTATATTTTTAGAACTTGAACCAGGGATGCACTGATCTCAACCAAGAGCATTTCCACTGCCTTCAGTTGGTGGTGGATCAGGGCCTTTAACATGGTGCACCATAACCCTGCAGCTTTCCATGACAAAGGCAAGATGACAAAAACCAAGCAAATAAAAGAACTGATTGTACAAAATGACAATATTATGAAAATAAATAATAACAGTAGTAATCCTGCAGTAGGTCCGTGGTTTCTTTGATAGAAGTCTGAAATGCCACACAAATTTCTGTCTAGAAGGTAGACCTTCATCATCTGTTCCTGACATGACACAGAAACTCTGTGGTTTTATAATGATAGTTAACACAAATGCCTAAAAAAATAAATTTTAAAAATAAATCAGTGGTCAGGAAATCTTGAACATGACTGCACAGGGCTGTAGGTAGGAAGTGTTCTGGTCAAGATCTCCCCAAAACATCAAAACCAACACAAGAACAGCCTCAGTACTCATTGAGGCTATAAGCTTCTAAGCAAAATGAAGCATCTTATAATCCATTCTGAATGTATTCAAAGGACAGTTACAAATCCCATCAGGCCACCAATAGCCTCACAAAAGCACGAAAAAAATTTAAAACAGAAAAACATTAGGGGGGCCTTGAGTAGGAAAAACAGGTAAACAGAAATAAAAAAACCCTGAGAAAATGAAGCTCTGAAGTTTCTCTTCACCCAGTTAGCCAGTAGTCTGAGCAACATTCAGCTCCAACTGTAGACTCTAGTTGACCTACCCAGACCATGCCAGATGCGAGTGTAAAGGTTTAAAGCTCCCATTATAGCTGGTGGAGTCTAAAGGGCTTAACTTCAAGTAATCATATAGGCAGTTATTTAAGAACTCACTGCTTCCTTAATTTCTAAATGAAATATCACCAGTGCCCAGGCTAAAGTAAAGTTTAAATATATTTTTGCCATTCATGCCCAGTGGTTTTACTCTCTGGTGAGAGACAACACTTTCAGAAAGTCTGATTTGTGAAGAAACAGCTGCCTGGTCGTACTCAAAGATGTGCAGACATTCGCAAATCTTCCGAGCCCAAAGGAAAGGGGGATTAAAAGAGCAGCTTCCGTAGCCTTGTTAGGCACAGTTTGCTGGTCTTGAGAACAAAGCTATGAGCACTGGGTTTGAAGCCAACTCGGACACCTGCTCAGTGGTTTCAGCAGCTTTCTGTGTCTCGGCAGGGAGACTGCACCTGCAAGTTATCACTCAACTGCTGATCACAGGCATAAGAGCGGCCGTAGCCTACAGTCATTGTCTGGTGATGCATTTGTGCTAACCTAATAATCAGGATTTGTATTGAATTCAAAACTAGTGCCTGGTTAGTCACCTAGCTCCTGGTATGTAGGAAGTTACTGCATTTCTAGGCCTCTTGCAGGGTCCCAGTCACCAGCCAAAACCGGTGTCCTGGTTGGTTATGGAGAATCTGTTTCTCCAGTGCTGTGACCAAGGTTTGGGAGAGCAATCCTTTGCAATAAGCTGTGTAAGCAAGTTCTTGAAATTTGCCACATAAATCATGTTGCATTTTGTTACTAGGGCAGCATCAAGACAAAGGGGAGACAGTTCAGGCTCAGAAACTCCAAAATGTTAGCATTTCCCAAGAACATTAGTTTAGGCAGCTTTTTCCTTACGTTCCAAATCTAAAGCAAAAATATGGATGTTTCATGAAAAAAAGAAAAACCTCAAGGAAGACTTCATTTGATTGATGCATTATGTTCATGAACTCTGAATTGGCTGAATTTGAAGCCTGCAGCTTCTAGAGTAACCCTTTTGCCAAGCCCCAGCCCATTCTCTTCTTGGGGCAGACAGACAGAACATATAAAATAATGAAGCCCATGACACCTCATCTGGGTGGGGAACAGGCTCAAGCTCTGCAACTGTCCACAGCTATTATGCGTATTTCTCTCCATTCATATTATTACCAGTTCCACCCAACTCTGTCAGCATTTCAAACATGATGACTTACAGCACCTAAAAGAAAAATGAAATTTCTAGAGCAGCACAACTAATCATACTCACAAAGAGGATTTCATAAGGCTTAGGGAAAAAAAAAAAAAAAGCAAGCTATTCTTTAAAACTCAGGTTCTGCAAAGGGCACTCTGTAATACAGAATTAATTCATTCACTTAAAATGCCTGAGATTTGCCAAACTATGAATTAATAACGATACCTAGTCTTTTATGTCAAATCAATCTCACCACTTTCCCTCCCCCAGGAAAGTTCATGACATTTTGTTATCTGCTTCAAGTGAATTCACTGGACTTTAAGCATGCAGGTTCAGCAGTGGGGATGGTTTCAAAGCCTGTTTTGCCTTTCTCTAAAGCAATACTGAAGTCTGTGACATTCATTTGTTGATGCTTGGGTATGGGGTCTCTGGGCTGTTACAGTGTCCCTAGTGGGAACATTTCCAGTAGCTTTAATGAGTGCAACATCAAGAAATTAAGAGTAAAATCATATGGGGAAAAAAAGCATGTAACTTTGGGTAAAAGGGAAATAAACTGTGTGTTGTTGTAGGCTGCAGAATGGAGCAAGGACGCTGTTTTGGGTTTGTGCGGCCAGGTTTGGGTAACAGGGACACCAAGGGTGGCTTCTGCAAGAAGCTGCTAGAAGCTGCCCTCATGTCCTACAGGGCTGATACCAGCCGGCTCCAAGATGGACCTGCTGCTGACCGAGACCAAGCCAATCAGTGGTGGAGATAGAGCCTCTGGGATAACAGAAAGAAGGGAAGAAAAGGGAAAAAAAAAATGAACTAGTGGCAGCTTTTTGATGCCAGAGAAAGGAGTGAGAAGATGTGAGAAATTTTGCAGACACCAAGGTCAGTCCAGAAGTTGGGAGGAGGAGGCACTCCAGGCACTGGATGAGAGATTCCCCTGCAGCCCATGGAATAGACCATGGTGAAGCAGACTGTCCCTCTGCAATCCATGGAGGATAATGAGAAGTAGAGTTTCCACCTGCAGCCCATGGAGGACCCCATGCTGAATGGGAAGCCTGTGCAGGAGCAGGATCCTGGCAGGACCTGTGGCCCCATGGAACAAAGAGACTCCACGCTGTTCCTGAAGGTCTACACCCTGTGGAAGGGATCCACACTGGGCATTTTTGTGAAGAACTGAAGCCCCAGTGGGAAGGATTTACTTTGGATAAGTTCATGGAGGGCTGTTTCTCGTGAAAGGGATCCCATGCTAGAGCAGGGGCAGAGTGTGAGGAGTCCTTTCCCTGAGGAGGAAGGAGCAGCAGAGACAACACATGATGAACTGACCACAACCCCCATTAACAGTCCCCCTGTGCTGCTGGGGTGAGGAGGAGGAGGAAGAGAATTCAGGAGTAAAGATGAGCCATGGAAGAAGGGAGCAGTGGCAGGGGGGAGGTGTTTTAAGATTTGGTTTTATTTCTCATTATCTTACTCTGTTTTGATTGGGTAATAAATTGGATTTTGTTGTTGTTGTTAAGTTTGTAATTGCTGAATGATCTCTCCTTGTCCTTGCCTCAACCCAGGAGTCTTTCATTATACTTTCTCTCTTCTGTCCAGCTGAGGAGGAGAGTCATAGAGCAGCTCTGGGGGACACTTGGCTGCCAGCCAGGGTCAACCCACCACAAAGAAGGTGAAGAAAGAATGAAGATATTCCATCATCCAGGGCTGAATTTCAAAGACTGACCTATCCAAAGGGAAAAGGGAAAAGGACTTGGGTTTATTAGTGAAAACACAGTCTGCACAGAAGATACTTCTGGGTCTTCCCCTTTGAGAAATTGAGAACAAAAGGTTAGATCCACAAAACTATTTGGGGACAGTAAATCCCAGACTGTAACCTTCATTCTGCTCTCCCTTCGCACAAAACAACCGATGGACTGTTTAAAGGTAAAACTTGTGGTCAGAAAATACACTGTTTTGTTCCCTCGGTGTCCATGTAACAAAGTGCAGGCTGGGAACAGAGACTTGAAGGGTCCCAGAAGACTTGCTCATTGACAATCTAAACACATGGGTTTCACTAAAAGGAGGGATGAAGACTACCCCTACCCAAGACTGCCTACAGACTTTTTCCCTTAACACCTCATCTAGAGGTAAGATTCATGGTTTGAGCCCTGAGATAGTAGAGGGCAGAGCTCAACCACATACCCCAGCCTCCATCACTAACACAACACACCTCTAATGCCCTACAGCCACATTTCCTTCACCATCACCATAGAAACAACCTGTGATCCTCTCCAAAATGCTGCATCCTGGTGTCTGACCACGCTTCCCCTGCTGCCTTCAACCCTATCAAGAAACCATCTCATGATCCCACTAGTGCCTGAGAAAACAGAAGGAGCTGTCTTGAAAAACAGTCCTGCAAACAAGCAAAACAATTTGAGCTTTTTTATAGCATATTCTAAAAGAACTGGAAGATGTGATCTGTACTTATCTGCTTTCCAAATACCTATCACCTGTTCCTCATTAGTGCACATTAACACAAGCTCGGGAAACAACCTGGCACTACAAAGGACACAGAGATTATGAGCTGCTATGGTTTGTAAAATGTAAATTTACATTTGAGTGCAGGCAGGGGACATCAGATATCTCTGTTCCCCCTGCAGGGTTTTTTGGAAATTACACGATATCAGATCATGCAGTAAAAAATGCTTTCAGGCCTGGAGCATGAGGTAAGGAGTCAACTGAGCAACAAAGGCAGCAAACAAGATATACTTTTGAATGACTGGATGGAACCTGACTCACTATGAAAAGGATATTTTTTAAATCCTATTGCTATTTTATTGGTGGCACTTCATATTAAACACACAAAAAGTGAATAATCTGGTAAGCATTTGATTTATTGTGAGTTTCATTAGTGAAAGAAGAGCTATTCACTGCTCAGCTTTGATAGATTTAGCTGAGTTTTCAGCTAGGGGTGACTGCAACGTACCTTCATGTAGCTGAATTCCAGAGAAAACAGAGTTCATGCTTTTACTCCCAGTGTTTGGGTTTTTTTGAGCAAGGAGGCAGAAATGCTTGAAGAGCAGAGTCTGCAGGACAAGGGTTGTTTTGCCTGCTCTGAGCCCAGGGGCTCTGCTGGGTATTCATTCTACCCAACAATTTGTGGCTCGGCTGAGTAAATAACTCTTGATTTGGTTACGTGAAGCGCTTTCTCCCTTGCTGCAAGTAGACTCTTGCAAGAGGTCCTGCTTTTAACTTTCTTCATGTACACAGATGAAAGGTTTGGGTTCCCAGAAAGACGAATGTATGATTCCAACACATTTGACTGCCTTTTTTCTTAGTGCTCAGACAGATAACAATAAAAGTTGAGCCTTTGCACAAAACAATTTCACTGTGGTCTATGCTGGTATTTTTTCCTTTGCATTTGATAGGTGCTGAGCATGTATGAGTACTCAGTTGTAACTGATCCGTGGAAACGTGATTGCATGTGAGAGCCATTGCTAGGCAGCTGCAGAGTGAGGTTGGCATGGCACATCTGAAGGGCTGTGCTCAGAGCACAGACTTCCCCCTAGCCCCAGGGGATTTGGTCCTTGATGTTCCGCCCATAATGAGAACAATTATTCAGTTTCTGAATAATTCACCCAGTATATGGACAGAACGCTCCAAATTGTCTCACACTCAGATGAAATACAAACACCTTTATCATGAGAAAGTAACGGATAAAAGGTTTGCTTACATGGTGGGTTCTATGTATGAACTCAGCCTGACCAGATGGATACATAGTTCCAGTCTCAGGCAAGTGCATTGCTACTGATTTCAATGTATTTCAAGAGGAGACATCCTTGTAACCTGAATGCATGCATGATTTAGAGTTACAGTTCTATAGCAGGCTGCTATTTTGTACAGAAACTCAGATTTACCCAACAGCATTTAATAAATATCAGCTCTCAGCATTCACTGGATTGTCACATACTTTGGAAGAATTTCAAGCCTTATTTCGTTTAGTTTTACAGTTGCTAGGTTGCACAGAGGCACTGCAGAGTCACTGCTCTCATGCTGGAATTCATCTAATCCCCCAAGGTAAAACAAATGTCACAGGTAGCAGCCAGGTCATCCTCCTCTGAAATACCTCTACTGTATGTTCAGTGTCAGGAAACAGAGCTGACCTGTGCTGAGGCATTTTGACTTTCTTTTGATGTTGCAATGATATTTCCAGCACCCTCGTTAAAAAGCATGGGCTCAACTCAGTTCTTGAGTCTGTTCCAAGCTTCATCTTTACTTCACCAGAACCTGCTGTGGCCTCCACTACCATTTACTAACTTTACATATTTGATTTCAAGGTCTTTGTCTCATGAGAATTTTTTCACGGCTTCAGAGGTGGAAACCTTTCTGATAATTGACACAGTTTGAATATATCAGGGAGTAAAACTTTCAGACCCAGACTGAGGGATTACTGTCCAGATCAGTAGATGTATGCTATGAGTCCCTCTCCATAATGCAGTCTGGACTGGGTCTATACAGGACCAAAGGAAAATAGCCACCCATGAAGGAGATGAGAAAATATAAAGGGAGAAATTATATCTCTACAAATCACTCCATTAATAAGGTGGAACATTTGGTCAGATCCCAACAAATACTTGGAAAACTGTACAGGCACACTGGACTGGATGGGAATTCTTCCATTGCCATGCCTAGTTTTCCAGGCAAATGAGATAATCCTTTACACCTTCTACTTTTATGCCTTCTGCTACTGATTTCTCAGTATGCCTTCTGGCTCCTCAGCTGCTGAGTCTGACTCTGCCGGTTTCTCATATCATGATCTCCCTCCTATCACACAGAGGGAATTCACAGCATGGAAGGTGGCTTGGAGAGAGGTAATGTGTCTTCTGTTTGTCTATTCTGGGGGGCTTTCCCTGCAAGCAGGTGTAGATTGTCTGCCGCAAAGACCACAGACAATGACATCACAGCAGTTGACATATCTGTTTTCAAGATAACATCCATCTTCCAGATGGCTAGAAGTTCCTGTGGAGAATGATCTCTGTAGGTGTGTCTATGGTTACAATCCACCCTTATACAACCTTATAACTGTAGGCACTGCTCGTATCAACAGTGGCAATGTCTTGCTATTTCACCGCCAACTCTCAATTTGCAAATCACAGAGCCTGCAAATTACCCTTGATTTGTTTGCATCATTTACAGCAAACAAACCTCCCAAAACACAAGCCAACATGTCCATCTTATTTGTCACTGCAGTTTATTTTTAATTCAACATTTTGGAAACACTAGTTTTACTTTATTGCTGTCTGAGCACAGAGTAATGTCCCACTATCACACTGTTTATACCAGAAAAGAAAATACCAAAGGGTAGAAAAACCAAAGTTGGATAACTATACACTTTGACTTGCAATCATGAAAGGTTGCTCATAAAACAGAATGGCCTGGAGCTGCAGTTTCCTGTTTCCTGATACTGCAGATGTCCTGTTACTATGCCTCAGTCAGCAAATGTGCCAACAGCAAGGCTGCTACCAGGCTTTATAAACCTCCTCCCAAAGCTGGGTTACCAACTGACCATCGTGTAAAAACCAGTACAAGATAGGGAGTCCCACAACTGATTCAACAGGCAAAATGCAATTATTTATAAGAGGTATGAATCTCTTGGATACAAGCCAATATTTCTGTATTAGCCAAACGTGAATAGCTTCCTCAGTACGTCACATGCTTTAGCATTAAGAAAAGGCAAAAATAGCTATAGTTACCCCAGTTGGAATAACAGATATTATCTTTCAGACTTATATCCTTAATTTAGCAATTACACACCAGCAATGGGGTAACTATAGCCATTTTTGTCCTGACTAAAATCCCAATTTGCTCATCACTGGCAGTTTTAGCCAGGGAGAAAGTAACTGCAAAAGATGGGGCCAAAACTACTTCTTGCCTCTGTTTACTCTTGCCACAAGGTTTATATTTACTACTGGTTGGCTGAAGGATAAATCTCTACAAAATACGTGTTTTACTTGTTTCTATTGCCATATTGGTAGAGGTTCCCTGTTTCTCTGCCTATTCATCTACTGTGTGTTTATTAAGCTCTAGTAGGGCTCACTCCAGAGAAGAGAGTCCTGCATTACTTACTTGAAACAAGGCTCAATAGGATGAGATTTAATTTCTACAGGATAAACAATATTAAATGACCATCACTGTGTGCTTGCTAATTGTTCTAGCAGATTGCTACTACAGAAGCATGGCTGAAGTAGTAAGTCCATACCCATATCTTGTGGTTCAAGAGTTACTGTGATTTTGCCGTGTTGATGGCTGCACTGTATGTTACTGTCTTAGGCTGAAGTAGCCCCTAGGTACAGTACCAGTTCCAGAGGGCAGACAACTCTGTTTTCTCAGAGCTAAAATTCAGTAGTAAGGGGGCATAAAAATGTTATCCTGGATGTTATGTCTTTCCTGTAATTAGAGAATTCAGGTTTCCAGTTTGGTCAATCCAGTCTTGCTGTAAGCAATACATTCACCTTAAGATTTTTTCCCCTAAAGTGAAAGATTAAAATAAACAAGTAAGACCCACCCCCTCTGAGCTATGCATTTAGCTCCTTTAATGGTTTCAGAACTCACATTCCTTTCTTCTTCTCTCTTCTCCCTTCTAAATTCAGTCTTGCTGCCTGAGATTGATTTTCTTCTGTTATTTCCTAATTCTCTGGATTGTCAAAACTGAAGTGCAATTTCTACTTGGCTTGATTCTTCTCTTCTTGAATTAATTAAGTCTTTTCAAGAGGTAAACAGCATGACTATTTAATAAAAACATACATCTAAATTGAAGGACAAAGCTGGGAAGTGTGACAATAAACCTTCTGATACTCCAGGACCCAAAATGTCAGTCGAAATTATTTAACCACAAAAATTTGTTGTGGGATCTCACAAAAAATGTTGCTACAGAGTCCTGAAGATAATTTCACTCATTTCCCACAGGGGAACAGATCTCAATTTAATAGGATTGCTCCTAACAAAAAGAGAGTAACAAATACTGCTTTTATTAACAGACTGAGGAAGTACAGGAGAATTGATTGCAAGTTATTTTTGACACAGATACAAAAATAACAGGCAAACGAACATTTCCTTTGCTTATGAATCCAAACCTCACATTACTGAGATCCTGGTGATTTTAACAGATGGGTCAAAATGAGTTAAAACTATAATATGTAGCTTCATGGTGTATAATTTTGTATTTAAAACCAGGCAGCAAAAAGCCTCCCAGGGAGAATGGCAAAGTGAGTGGTTTGTCTCCCACCCAGGGAGAATTTTCTGATCCTGATTCATTCTGACAAGGGTGTGCACATCCCCTGGGTAAGGTGGGGCACATCCATTGATAACGGCACCAGGGTCCTCTGCTTTCAACCACTGACATGCAGTTGAATAACTTTTCAAGGA
This sequence comes from Gallinula chloropus, assembly GCF_964237585.1. NCBI lineage: Eukaryota > Metazoa > Chordata > Aves > Gruiformes > Rallidae > Gallinula > Gallinula chloropus. The sequence continues at coordinate 22,414,075 of NC_140092.1, read as the reverse complement.
CGCTTCAGTGTCCCATTGGATTATAGCAGTATATCTATTAGGAATAACTAGGATCAGCTGAACTAGCTTCTGTCTGACACCTAATGTCTCTGTTTTCCGGAGTAGGGAGGGCAGAATTGGTAGGTGTCTGTCCCACACTTTCTTCAACCCAACAAGACATCTGCTTCTGGTTCTCTTTGCTCCTTCTGCATCTACAGAGGTTCTTCATCACCTCCGAGGCCTGCAGAAGGCATGAATCCACTGAAGTCTCTTTCTTTCCTCTACCAGCACCAAACCTTCAAAGACAGACTGGGAAGGATGAGGGAGCAGAACTGTTTGAGCACCGATCTCAAGAAAGTGACCCTTCTGGTACCCTAAAACAGGACACCCAAAGAGGAAATTGAAGGACGGACATAAAAAAGACAGAAGAATAATTTATTACTGATGTGTCTGCAAAATACAGTCACTGTATATATAGTATAGCTCCAAACTGTGTTTTCTACAGCTAAATTATGAAAATTATACATATATGTGGATCAAAGGGAATATACATGAAAAAGACACTTAAAGTCACATGTCAACCACACTTCTGGAATCTCCAGAAGTGGTTTTCTGGTTTGTCTGGTTGGTTTTGCTATTCCCTTCTTCCTTTCTTTTTTATGTGGACTTAAACAAACACAGAATCCAACTCTCCCCTATACAACCTGTAGAAGAAAAATTAATTATATATGAAACTCCTGTAATGTATTTGGAATTATGAGTAACTTGTAACACCAAATAGTTATTCTTACATATACACACACTAATACCCCATCCCTTCACTGCTTATTAAATTTATGGGTTCTGACTGCCTGCCGAAAGATCAGACATGGAAGACTGCAGTCAACAACCCCAAATGCTATTGCATTCTCAGATAAACTCCAGGTTGCCTTTTTTCTGTTAAACATAAAAGTTTCAGAATGAATTGGTCTGTAAAATATTTTCTTCAGTTGTCCTAGAAGCATGTGAAAATCATAATTATTTTTGTGTTAAAATAATTGTCTTCACACATTCACTTTAGGCCATGAGTAGTAATAGTAATGGGCAATTTGAAATGCTAGACTTTTTGTTCCTAAAGAACACAAAAAAAATATTTCAAATTAAGTAATTTTCCTTCTTGTATTTTCTTTTCTCTTATAGAGAAATGTGGTTCTCCTCAAAATACTGGCAAAGGTATTCCCACAGTAATCACATTTTACAAAGTCTAATTTCTTAAAACAAGGATTTAGTGCTTTAAGGAGGTGATCTCACTAGAAAGACTTCAATTACATCTGTCAGAAAGCAATTACATGTGTCAGGAAACAAACAAAATTCTTTCCCCATGAGAATTTCTGACATTTTGAACCTTATTTTAATTCCATAAAATGTCAGCTTAGAAATATTCAGTTTACTGTGATGATCTTTAAACAGCTCCTTTCACTAACACTGAAACAGTTAAATAGGTTACCATCATAGAAACCTAGACTGGTTTGGGTTGGAAGGGACCTCAAAGCCCATCCAGCTCCAACTCCCTGACGTGGGCAGGGACACCTTCCACTAGCCTAGGTTGCCCAAAGCCCCATCCAACCTGGCCTTGAACACTGACAGGGAGGGGGTAGCCTGTGCCAGGGCCTCACCACCCCCACAGAGAAGGATTTCTTCCTAATATCATATCTAAATCCACCCTCCTTCAAATTAAGACCATTAGCCCTTGTCCTGTCACTACATGCCCCTGCAAACATATTTGATTTATACAGTAGCAGTTGTCTTCCCTCAGCTGAAAGAAAAAAAAATCAGTCCTGCTCTTTTGCAATGTAAAGAATAAAAGCAAAAGCCTGAACAGCTTTTACTGGTGTTTTAGAAGTATTGCCTGTTAGAGGAGTCACTGTATCTGCTGTGTTTGGAAGAACAAAGGGTCAGCGACAGCAGGAAGAGAGCAAATAGCATTACCTCATGGATGGATGAGAGGTTAGTTCAGGAGGCACTCACAGGAATGTTTGTAAAGCCCAGAGGGGACTGTGAAGAATGTGCTGTGTTACAAATTTAAAACTAACAAAGTGTGATGTCTTTTGAAAATATAGTTTCAAATAACTATTTGCTCAAGGCCTTGCAGATGCAAAAGATGTACCCTCAAGGAACTGAAAGCTAAAGGTTTTTGAATACTTCACAGCTGCAGAGTATCTTAGACATTCAAAGTTTTCTGGCCACATTTGAAATTTTATCATTCAAAATTTATCAGTGTTGATCAGCTTGATGGCCACTGTATTAAAATAATTACATATACTGGACAAAAAAAAAATATCTTAGAGGAACTGGGAAAAGGATGAGTAGTTTCAGGCTACTTAAATGGAGAAACTCATAGCAGTACAATGTGATGTTTTTCTTCCGGGAGATAGGTGATTCCACTTCACTGACTTATAATGATGATCATTTAATAACTTGTAGAGTCAATTTCAAAGCAGTACTGAAAACTGAAAATGAGAGTAAGGAGGCCCAATCCAAACAAAGGCAGGTTGGGTATAACTTGATTTACTACTAAACTTCACAAGTTATCATCTGGACAGAAAAATATATATATATATATTGGTCTAACCAAAGACTGGATAAACATCCTGCATCCAAAGGTAGGCAACAGCCTGTGGTCAGCTGCCAGGTAGCAAAGATCAACTTTGATTTTAGAGGCTCACTGGTATGACTTCTGTTACGCAGCATCAAAAAAACATGTTTTTGCAGACAGACTATTCTTGTTATTCCAGCTCCCCAGAGAAACACATACAGAAAGTGCATAATACCCCTAGATGACCTCCTTAATGCAGGCTGGGAAATAGCTCTGGAAATAAGGCACACTTTGAACAGGCTAATGCATTATTCCTTTTAGGGATGAGCTCATCACCTAGCTGAAAAGAAGTGTAGCCTCAGTGTTTCTGGAAATTGAAGTTGTCAGGGGAGAACGGTTGTTTGCTATGGGGATTAAAATATTACTACCCTGAGGAATTTTTATATAAGAAAAAGAAAAAAAAAATACCAGTAGAATTCCATACATGAGCAGGACCAAGAAGCATTGAAAATTCAGCGGAGGCCCTGAAGTGAAAAGTGTTGGCCAATTTGAGATAGAAATGTAGAAATGGAAAATGGCTGTTAGGTAACGCCCTGTAGCATGCTACAGAATGGTATCACAGTGCCAAGGAAAGCTGACAACAGCTTCCTGTGAAGTTTGGAGTAAAAACAGCAAGGCAAAGCAAGTGCATTTCATTATATCCATTAGCTGATGTGGATGGCTGTTACTCATGGCCATAGTGTTGGTAGGATACAGAATACACTTATCACCCATATGATGCCTGAAATTGAGAACTCATGAAAATACAAGTTTCAATGTACATTGAAAGGTGCTTGCAACATTAAGCAGAGTCCAGGTTAATGGGGTTTTTTTTGTTTTCTTTCTAAAAGTTTTTTAAAAAGCAAAACAAAGAAACACTATTAGTGTTTTCAAAAGAGGGCAACACAAAAGATTTTATTTACTCAGCATCTGGAACTGTGACCTAAATATTATGTCATTCTCCAGGCAGGTGGCAGATACGATTTTTCATTTTATCAAGCAGACAAGAGCAGTGAATCAGGTGTCCTCCAGATGAAGGGATAGTGGAGTTTTTGCTTTTCATGGTTTCTTGAAAGGCAGGATATATCATTCATTTTGTCCATGCTTTTAAAGACATAATAGCAGTGCTGTACTCTCAAAAATGGTTCAGAGTAGTAAATCCTAAACAGCACTCTTCTTATAGATTGGTACTTGATGGCTAAGAACCAGAAAAGGGCAGGATTTCAGATTCATGTCATATGTCTACTGTAGATGCATGGTGGGTTGGCTGTTGTTAATTTTGGTAACAACTCCTAAGAAACATAAGAAACCAACAGAATGGTGGCTGCTACTTCACCTCAAGACACAGTGTTGACGACAACTGTATCCTTGAAAGGATTTATTCAGGTTGCTCCCATTGAAGCCCTGGAAAAGCATTACATATACATATGTTTAATGCCTTATGATTAAATGACTCCTAAAAAAGTAAAAAGGCCTCTTAAATAAAGAACAAGTGAAGGATCATTCTCATCCTAACAGAATGACACGTCTCTCCAGTCTCCCAACTGTTTTTATGGCAGGAGCTGCTCCTTCTGAGTGTCCCAAACAAGGGTACTGATGTCCATAGGTGGAGCTTCTGGACTGTTAGACCATTAACACAGAGCTACTCAATTTCAATCCCACCACACCAAGACCTATAAGGTTTTTATCAGGTTATTAGGAAGGTTATGAAAAAGGTTTGCTTTGCAGTCAGCATCCCTGCACATTTGTGTATACCATAGCAGTGACTGATGGCATTCTTCACATAAAGAGGATTTCTATTAGGATCAGCTGCTTAACCTCACTCTGGAAGGCTATCTGGTCTGTCGTCTCCTGCTGCAACACAGAGTAATCTCTGTCATAATCCCCATCTCTACCACAGCCAGCTACTACTCTTTTGTGGTGTAAAAATGTAAAAAATGTTAAAAAGAAACACTGACAGACAGGTCCCTCAGCATCTTTACAGTCTTTCTCCACCCACCTTTAGGAATTTTGGACAAAAAAAAAAAAAAAAAGAAAGGAAATAAAGTCCCATAACATTGATTGGGAGCAATTTTCTTATCTTTTCAGAAAGATACAGGTGTTCAATGAAGATTGAATTGAAGAGGAGCAGTGGTGGTTTCCAAGGAAACTTAACATGAACCTCTATAAACATCAATTAAACTCCTTTGGTTTTGTATGTGGGTTTTTTCTTTTTCTGGGTTTTTTTTTTTATTGTTGTTGTTGAGGTGGGATTTTTTTTCTTATTGGGATAATCCAAAGCAGGGATTCTAAACCATTCTGCTTTTTAAGACAGAAAGTGCCTTGGCAGAGACATATACTGGGAGACATTTGTCATGTATAAAGTGTTTCAGTCCGGTGATATATATACTTGACTTGATTCTGGATTGACACATGTCGGGTGACCAGAAGAGGTGAGTACCAAAGGCAGTAGAAGCAAACATGAACGTGACAAGAACAGTGTCATTAATTGGTGTTTATGATGGGGTGCAGCACCTGCTCATCAAGGAGGGTGACCTTTCTGCCCACGTGCTTTGGGTCCTTCCCAGAGCAAACCAGGAAATGCAGACAGACAGAATCCACTAAGATCTTATGACAGACAGCGAGGAAACAGCTGCAATGCCCGTCCGGAGGTAAGGAGAGCACAGCAAAGGGGAACTGCTCCTCAGATAGATACAGCTGCAGAGTCTGTACCTCACAGGAGATGGAAGGAATCTGAAAGTATAGACATCTGTGTTAAGTAATTATTTTTACACATTTTCATGTCATCTGAAGATCTGGTTGCAGTGATTTGAGTGACCTGCATGGAGCAGGCTGTTGTAAGTCACTTGCAAACAGCTGGAGCAGAGAAGGGTGTCTGAGTAGGCACAGCAATCAGCACTTGGAAGAGACAGCTGCTAAGCAGGGGGGATTGGCCCCTCCTGTCTTTTCCCTGTGTTGCCTCCCTGTGCTGTGGAATGGGGCAGCCAGCCCTGAGTAAGCAGAAGGAACTCAGTGAGACATGTTGATATTTTCAGAATATAATCTTCATATTTATCTTCAATAAACTTCAGCTAACTGTGCTGAAGTTTCTGCTCCTCAAAGAAAAGAAGACAGGAGAAAAAAAAAAAGCAAGGAACTGAAAGTTTCACAAGTGAACTTAAGCAGAGAGAGAGATTTTCCGTTTAGGCATCATTCTACATCACATAAATTGTAGCCAGAGACGGATTAGTAACTATGAATGGAAGGCTCATGTTTTCTTTCAGAAGGGATCTATAGCATATGAAAACTGAAGAAAATAGAGATAAGCGCAGTCAGTAGAGATGATTAGACAAATTGAGACTGTGATCTTGGAAATGTCATTAGCTTAGCAGAAAACAGACTGAACAGGAATGGAAAACAGGAGATGTACAAAGGGTAGCTTGGCATACTGTAACATCAAGAGTCGTGAGATGGCATCCACAAGAGGAATGACACTGCGTGGATGTTCTGGGACTACCAAAGTGCAGAGGAGGTAAGAAATTCTCTATAGCACCCAGTCATTGCCAGGTGCTCAAAGAAACTACAGAAGGTATATCGACAGAGTAATATGGGTGAAAGCAAATAAATACCCCATGGTTGACTGCTGTTTGACTCAGCCTTTAAGCACTGTAAGACTGCATCACAGATGCACGGGCTGTAGATGAACCTGGAGGGATGCAGAACATGCAAGGACCACATCTCAGGAGCAGTTTTTGCTGTTCTCTGCAAGAAGTGGTGTGTAAAGCTGTGGAAGTGAACTGCTGGAGAAAAAAAATAATTTAATTAAGATTTTTTTGTGGACAAGAGATTTTGTGAAAGACTAGTCTGTCTTTCTAGAGAGCTGAACCTTCTGGGTAACCTGCAGCTCATAATTAGGAAACTATTCAATTAATAAAAGAGGAGGGGACAAATAAGAACTAATTTGGCATAAAATCAAGATATCAAGAAAAAAATCAGTCAGGGCAGCCAGGGATAAAAGGACAGAAATGTGCTAATTCCCTATACACCAGTGCTACTGACCTGTGTAATAACAGGAAATAGGAAGTATTTATGAACATAAATTCACCCTTGCAGGGAAGAATGAAGCCTGGTGAGATCATCTGCATGACTGGAATCCTAAAGTTTCCCCCTATTACCTGTTTAGGAAGGGATGAGTAGACTGAGAGCGTTACTCTATGTCAAAAATCATATTGTCTGTTTAAATCACTGCCAGCTTGGAAGCAAACATTTCATGAATCTTTACAAGCCAATATCTAAACAGGTAGGACATAGTGCGATAGACAAAAAGCTTGAGGACAAGCTGATGGGCTTTATAAATATTTACCTGTAAAGTGCAAGCTAAAAGGTCTGTTATCATGGGAAACTTCAGTCTGAGTGATATGTGCTGACAGTCTCACTCTGTCAAATATCATCAGATGTCTAAATTCTATAGAAGATAATCCTTGATTCAAAAATGTTGTCTCTGCCAAAAGGGAATTCTCTATGAGATGCCTTCTTGACAGCTAGAAAGGAATTGATCACACAGTTCAAAACCCATGGGAGCTGTGAACATTGTGCTATGGAGTTTGGCATGGGGCATGGAGACAGTGCCATCATGTTCTCTCCTTGGTCCATGGGGCTTATACAACTTACTTCTCAGTGTGGTTGGGCTGCACTAAGGCAGCTGCACGCAGCACTCAGTGTGTGAGTGGGCGTGGATGTGGGAGGACAGTGCTTTTGTAGACTTTCAACTCCCAGATCTTCTTTCCAGGGAGATGCCACTGAGTCACGATATTTTACTTGTCATGGAGTTCATAACTCAATAAAGCTGTCACCTGCTGTCTCTCACCAAGGTCAGGTGCTGATGCTCAGTGGATTGGGACTATCTTCTGTTCGTTGAAGCAGGTTTCCCAGAGCCTTGCTGTTTCTTGGGTGGAAAATGTGGGAGCATGCTGGATTCTCTGTGCACTGATGGAGATCTTCAGTTCTCATAGGCACAGAGGAGCAGACTGCCTGCTGATCCCAAGCCTGGCTTTGCTGAAATAACTTAATGATAAGCTCTCACCTTACCCTATGAACAAGAAACCATGTAGGTTAATGAACTGTGTAAAATAAGGGAGTCAAAACAAAGTGAGGTGAGACTGTGGAGTTGGTATTCATTGGTTCAAAGCAAAGAATAGAAATTATTCAATATCCAGGAAAAAAGTACTTACATGAAAATTTATAAAAATTGTAACAGAAGAAAAACACCCAAAAAAGGAAGAAAATAGTAACACAGCTGGATTAAGAATTGTCCTTTTTCAAAGAACAATATATAATGACCATTGGTCAGCGCAGACTAATTGGGTGCTCAGTGGTGGGGCATAAGCATATTAATGGTCAGGCTAATAATGGCTGGTTCACAGCCCATTACAATGTATATAAACAATAAGTAAGATAATGGCTGTGTACTCACAAGCTGTGTGCCTGATCTTGCTCTTGAGCCTCTGCAGACAATAAATGATACCAGAATAAAGTTAACTTCAGTGTTACACCCTCACTCAACAGTATTTGCCTCTTTGCAAAGGAATTGCACCTGGTCCAACTTGCTTTGCACTTTGACAGCAACTGCTGAAGAATCCTTGCAGCTGTTGCTGTTCAGAACATAGCTGTTGCCTAAAAACTGATAACATTCAATACTCAAATGTGAACATAGGGGGTCACCACACAATCAGCCTCATACCACTAGTCTGTTCAGTGTAAATTCAGATAACTCTGTGTGATGTTGTATTGCTCTGCGTAGATAGAACCAGGTGATCATGACTTGACTGTGTGTGCTTTGCATCTGTAAGCTCCCAGCTTTATATTATATAAGCAGTTTCACAGTGACACAGAGCTGAGGATAGCTTTGACCATAACAATTGGAGGTAAAAAGTCAAAACAGAAGAGCATGAATAAAAATGAAGTTGCAAAAATCAGAACCCTGCAATCTGAAAATTAAATCACCCCAATTGAAAGGTCAGACCTGGGCAGTAAAAGGAGATAACGGGAATAACAATATTAATTAATGTATCACATGTATTAAATACATCATAACAGAAAGAAAGAAAGAAGCAATATATGTGGAAGAATATGAATGAGGGCATAAAACTTTAGGAACTGGAAAAGGCACAAGGAAAACTATGTGCTCAAAGTTCAGGACAAAAAGGAGATTCTGAAAGCAAATTTGGTACAAAAGAATATGTAAAAAAGTGAGGGTTTTTTAAAAATACTAGATGATGTCTATAGAATTGTCTACAATATGGCTGAAGAGGCAAGCTTCTCTAGTTGTTTCTCTTTTGGGCTTTGAAGAACAGTCAATATGCTGTGATGGCAGCGCATCTTCTGGTGATGACAATGGTGACGTATGTTTTATTCTTACAGTCACTCAAAGAAATGTTAAGAAGCTGCTATTGAAGTTAGATATTTTTAAATCAGCAGGTCTGGATAACTTGTATCAGGGAGTTTTAAAATGCTGTTTGAGTAGCTCTCAGAATCCTTAATGCTGATTTTCAATAAAACTTGTAACAGTAAGCTAGTTTCAGAAAATTGAAAGGAAGCTGATGCTGTAAGAAAATCTGGAAAAGGTAAAGTGGGTGATCTGGTGGGCCTACTGGGCCTTTCTGCTCTGAAGAATGGCCAAAGCAAGGATAAGATTATTTCTCTTTGTCGAGGATTCATTGACAATAGGTTGTGCCAGTTAACTTGATATATTCTCTCAATGAGGTCATAAATGTGGTTGAAAAAGTAATACTGCTGATGCAAGCACAGAGCTTGCTACAGTTTCAGACCAAATTTTCACTGGAAATTAAAATACTACAAAAATAAATAAAAAAGCACATTATCCAGGTACTTTTCAAAACTGAATTGAAAAATTAATGTGGGGATCTCTAAATTCAGTCATTCAAAGAGCATTTTTATCAGTAATCTACCACAAAGATTGACAGATGATATGAAAGTGGTGGAGCCGTGACGATGACATGCCCCACAGCAAGTCTTGTACCAAGACCCCAGGAAGTGGAATGCTGGCCATGTTCACTACAGGTGAAGAGGGCTTGGAGCTCATGGCAGATAGAGGTATGAAGAGGAGTTCATGCTATTACTGTCCGATGGTGTTTCCAAATATTTCCTTTTGCTGGTGAGGATCTGAAGTTGTTAGCAACTCAGAGTGAATTTTACACTGAAAATTGCACTAGTGAGACGCCGTGGATGTGAAAACAAGAGTTTTTTCAAGAAGGATTTTGTTAAACAGCAGACAGTACAGATAAGGCACATGGGAAGGATGAAAGGATTGAAAATCATTCTTTATACTGATACAATCAAAGAGCCCCACAGGCTTAGATATATGCAGAGAAGATTAAGAGGATGATTTCATGTAGGTTTGTAAGTACTGACATGAGAACAGAAATCTCATAATAGAGTGTCCTGCAGTAGAGCAGACTGAGACATAATCACATGTGTTGGCTGGAAGCTAAGGTTAGACAAGTCAGATCACGGAGAAAAAGATGTATTAAAGCCACTGGACCTATCTGTTGCTGTGGTATGTTCTTGATCCTAAGAAATGTTTAAATCAAATCTACTTTACAGGGAACACCTCATTCGACTGAATTGTTAAATTAATGAACTGCGATTTCCCCAGAAATTTCTAATGATAATTCAATGCTCTGAACTCAGACTTTGATTTTCACAGAAGTCAAAGAAGTGAAAGATGGATGCTGGCAGGTCTTCAGGTGCGTTCCTGAATTTGATGCTATACCTTCAGGGCATTTAATTCTGTTTTTATCTGGTGTCAGTTTAGGATATGTTTTTATGCACAGCTATATTTCTAGACAGGGAACACAAGGCTGGAAGTTCATGACAGTGTAGAATTGTCCTCAGCAGGGCATGGAGGGGCCACAGGAACACAGAAAGCCAAACCAAGGCCTAACTTTACACACACATTGTAAGTCATGTTTTTCTGAATGTCTCTGTTGCCTTGTCTAGTGATCAGGCAGGCTGTGACTGTGCCTCCTGGGTTACTCATGTTAGTGTTGCGGCACTTACCACAAAATAGGAAAGAAGGGCTAAGCACATGTCTGAAGAGGTCCCACACTGCTCCTCCCGAAGTTGAGCCATTAGGCAGCAGGCATCTATGTTCAGATGGTGGACAGGCAAGAAGTGATCTGGCATTGGTTCAGTACATCAGATGGGAGGTTGGGAGAGCCACAGATCTTGTCTCTGGTCCCAAGGCCTTTTCTTCTTCTTCCACAAAGAAATCAATCTAGGAAGACTCTATATTTTTTTTAATTATATTTTTCCCCCATTCATTCACTTTTTCAAGGAGTTGGTGAAACAGAGTCTGAACTAGGTTACAACATAATTCAATTAGTATGCAACCTAACATGGCTACAACCAGTCATGGTAGAAGAAGGAAGACAGGGGGACGGCTGACACAACTGCCCCACAGGGAAAAAAAAAGTATCACAAAAACATTTCTAAAGAAAAAAATCATCCTCAGTCAGTCTTAAGTTTTCCACACAGGCAGTATCCTTCCAAAATCTTCCTGGAGACTGAAAGCGAATGGAAAGTTAAAAACATGAAGATTTATTTCCCTGATGCATGAATAAAACCATACTTGTATGAGCCCATACAAGTACTTTCACTGGTTCAGAAGGAAACAATATGAGCAATTTCTGATTTTCAGCCTGCTTAACTTTTAAAAGTCACTATTGTAATTTCTATTATTACAACTGAATAATTGGGTCAAAACTTTTCTCATGTGATCTCAGTGCATGCAGGCTACAAACTACTGAAAATGCAGGGCACTTGTAATCTAACTCTTCATTTTCTTTCTTGCAATACTGATTGCTTGTAAGATGTATCTTCATTATGGTTGTGCTCGGTTTTAATTTTTCTTCTTTGAACGTGAAATGTAACTTCATTGACAAATAGCTCCAAAAGGCATAGATATTTAATACTTTTCCACATCAGACTTCACTAAAATGGTCAAATGGATAAAATGTTCAACATCACTGAGAAATAAAATATCAGCACAGAACTGGAAAAGAACAAGTAACTTTGCTTTTTGACAAGTTGAATCATTTCATAACTGCTGGCCCTGATGGATTTTGTTCAAGTTAGTTAAAGAAACAACTGAAGCAATCTCAAAGTCACTTGGGATTATTTCTGAGAACTTCTAGGGGGGGAGGGTAAAATACTATAAGGCAAATACAGCTAAAACTTTTTTAAAGCTTCTGGAACAAAAATAAAATTATCTTTAAAAAAGCCATAGGGCAAGGAGAAGGATAAATCATGTCAAACTGCTATAATTTTCTTTTGTAACAGCATGGATGGAGTCATGAGACAATAGTAGTAGTACTGAATCACGTATGTCTTGACTCAATATTCTTGCATGAAAGGTAGGAAGACATGGGATAGGTTACCCTCTAGTAAGGTGCATGTAATGCTGGTTACGTACTTGTTTTTGAGGAATAATCATCAAAGACCCATTCTCAGACCCAAAAGACATACTGGGTAGTATTTTTATAGTGTGCTGGGTCTGGCCTAGGATAAGCTTTGACACTTAGGACTAATCAGCAGTGGATGGGATTCACTTGGAGAATAGGCAGTTCTTCAGGACAGAATGGCGAGTCACCACTTCATGTGGTGTTACACTGGGGCATTTCACTCAGAGTGTAGTCTGTAAGAAAAAGATGAGAGCCCTTCCTCTTCATTAGGGATCACTCATTTTTAGGCTCTGTATTTCAATATATATGTTGAAATATTGGAGGGAATTCACAGGAGACCTGCAGGAATAACTGGAATCCTAAAAAATACAACCTGTGGGAGATTTCAGAGGCTTGTACAACTTGGAGAAGACTGAAGGGAGATAAGACAATGATTTTCTGATTTGCAAAAAGGTGCTGCCAAGAATAATGGAAGAATCTGTTCTTTAGCTCTGTGATGAATTCTGGCAGGGAAAGTTCAGTTGCAAAATCGGGAAAAATGCCCAGTACTAAAGTTAGTGAAAGTCTGTGATAGTCTGCTCAACTATAGTATTATGCAACACGGTGTACATGCTGGGGTATAAGAAGATATGGTACAGATGCAGGAGTTTCTGCCTTGGACAGAAACTAGATGAATTCTGCAGGCTCATACTTTTACCTTGTTTTCTATGATTTGTGTGTTTGCCTGAATTTGTTAATGAAAACCAGAATACAACAACTTGGGAGCAGTTAGGCTGCTGGTGTACTGAAGCCAGTGCCTAGAACAGTGGGCAAATTTTTTCTGTTATTTTTCCTACCTGTCTATATCCAACGATAAATCTCTGGGGCATGATCTGCCTTTTTTCTTTTTTTCCTGTGAATGTGGATTACACTAAATTAAATCTGGTTATTAAAACATATACAATTATTATATTGATCATCACCATCACTGCAGCTGTGATGAACACACTGAGCTGTTTTGGGCCTGGTAGAAAGCATAGATAGGGAAATGAAAAATCCAGTGACCATTGCTGCCTTCTCAGATCAGTGTAGCCAACAGAATACCACAGGGGTTAGAAGCAGTCATTAGGGAGTTCAAGCCCAAATTGTAAGAGAACACTATTCTGGAGGAATTCTGTGGAAACCACTTCTCAACTAATAAAACTCCAGGAAAGTACACAATATGCTAGCTCATAATCATTACCACTGGTATTATTTGCCCATGGGACCATTATCAGGTAGAGAAGGCGGGTGAAAAATCATTAAATACCAAGCCATGGTATTGGGAAGAGGATAGAAAGGAAAAATTAAAGTGGTGTTTACTGTTGCAAATGCCATACGGACCCTGCCTGACACCAGACCGGTAACATTTAAATGGATTAGAAATTTCTATCTCCATGCAGGATCTGAGAAAAGTTATTATCTATAAGACAACCTCTGTTTTGCAATAATACCTTGACCTAAATAAATCTATCTGATTCTAGAATGAGCATTACAGAATGCCAGCTCTCAGTGACATCAGTCTTTGAGGTTGGGTTATTAATAAATGATAACAATAATAGATATATGAAATATTATCTGGAGCTAGCTGTGAAAGATACAGGTTTCAGAACTTTTTCATTGTTTTCCAAGAGGTTGAAATACAATGACCCACTGCCTCTGCCAAGCAACTGAATGAGCAACTGTCAGAATGACAAGCCCCTGTCTTGCATCATTCTGAGTCCCAGGCTGAGCTGTTTTCCCCGCATTCAGAGACTATTAAGGAACATCTAATTGTTTCATTCTTAATTAAACTGCCTTGGACATGTATTAATATGTATTCTGGAGTAGATTCAATTTTGAGTGATTTTTTTCCCCATCTCTCTTCTGTAAACCAGCAACTTCAAATTCTAGAAAAGTAAACAACCCCCAATTTAGAAATAACAGAATTGAGGGGGTTTTATAATTACAGTTTAGCATTTTAGCACTCCCAGTAAAAAATAAGTTTGTTAGACAGCCTGACAATAGACTTCTGTAGAGGTCAGAAAGTCTACTCCCTTGCTCCAGGGCTCTGAACTACTTAGTACAGTGTATTGTGTAAGTTCTTAGCACATCTCATTATAGTATTATAGTAATACTGCTGGACAGTGCATTAAAGTGGTAAGGTTAAGGAATAACCTCTTGAATGCCAAGGATCAAGGCCATTGAGAGTGCTGCAGTGAATGTAGACCCTTAGTTTTGCAAAAAGGTTCCCTTTGGACTATAACCCTCCATGTGATGGCAACTAAGAGGATAGTCTTTACTGACAGAAAAAAGTCTGCAGGAGTGGTACTGAAGGCTTACCATCCTCAGAGGGAAACTGCTGGGGAACGATAGCAGTTCCTTAGTACTGAAACTAAGCATGTAGCTACTGAAAATAGTGGTCTCTAAAGCCTTTCATGACTGTCCGTTTGGTGGCAGACCAAGCTTCTGAAGTTCTGAGCTTGATGCAGCACCTTGCTTTGATCTTTGAAATGCTAATTTTCATTTCAAGGCAACAGTTTAAAAGTTGAAGTTGTCTCTAATGAGGGCTTTAAGGTAATTATCTGTGCTGGACTGACTTGAAATGCCAATGTATCCATATAGTTCTGAAGAGAATTATGTATTTGAAAGTTTTTCTGTTTATTCCAGCTATATCTGCTGGTCTAATGAAGGTGTCTATAAAACCTTGTGTTCTTTGTTCATAGACCTTAATCGCAATGGGGAATCTCCATCCTTGGAGACTTTCACAACTTAACTGAACAAGCTGATCCCTCTTTGAAGATAGCTTTGCTTTTGAGCTTTTACGCTATTGGAATTGAAAGGGAGCTTTCATTTTCTGCAAGTATTTTGTAATCTAGTGTAGTGTGTTTATAATATCCATATCATATTCAGCATTCACTTTAATGGTTCAAATATTGCCTTAATTGAAAAACAACTCTAGTGCAGCAAGGGTAGTTGAGATTTTTACTGTAAATAATGTTTTACTTCATCTAAAGTTAATGATGGCTAGTGAGGGCTTATTTATATAATAGAGTGTAATTTAAAATGATGCACTGATTTGGGTTATTCTCTATGGCCTTGATCCTGCAAATACACGAGACTAAATTTATGCAAAACAGTTTTTACACTAAGCTCCGTGGAAATAGTCAAACATAAAAAGGCTCAGGAAAAGAAGTGGTTTTAAAATTAAGATATATACAGAGAGATGATCTAGTGCTCTAGCTGTTGTGCAGAATTCCTATTGCTCTTACTGCAGATCTTTACCTGCTCGGCATCAGTAAGTCAGCATTCTTAGTTCATAGAAAGGAAATCACAAAGTATGTCTCCAGCAAGGATATGAGTTGAGATGGGGGGAATCAATGGATGAATTTTTGTTAACCAATATTGATTGGTAACTGTGACTTTGATTTAAATTAAATTAAGAGACTGAAACTCAATCAAATGTTGCAAATCCAATCCAGAACTTTGTGAAGCCAAATTTCACTCCACTCAAACTCCAAATGCCTCATGTGGGAAAAAAAATTAAAAAAAAAAAAGAAAAAAAGGAATCCAGTGTCGGATATTTACAGCTCTTGGCTTACATCTTCTTGCAGTGCACATCAATTTGGCCTAGAATTTATGTGATGAAATATGCCTCCTGACACTCTGTGTAGGTAATAGAAGCTACAAAAGCATTTAGAGCTGACACTATGAGCTGCCAAAGAGAATAATTTTCAGAATTTTGCCCAAAAACTACAGTATGATTTAATGGGAGGGATATCATATGGTGAGGATATTAGGAATGTTTAGGTCATCAGTAATGACCTTTAAGCTGAGGGCGCCTCTAGCAGTGTGTATAATATAGAGAACCAGATGTTGAATGCCATGCGGTGTTGACGTATAAGCTCTGAGCTAGAAGGCATGAACCAGAGCCAGGCTACTGAGAATTACTGGTTAGGCATGGTCTGTCATAAGTTTATATAAATGACTTTGAAAAGGAGGATAGTCCCTGTAAAATAATCAAGAGACCAGGCACAATTAGTATGACTGCCTGCATCAGACCATGTAGACATGACTAATATGTCCTCATCTGCTGCCTAGACCTAATCTGTGCTGGAGGTTTGGGGTTTTACATGTCAATTCCCTCCCTGGTTTTTCTGTACAAACATGATGATGACAGGGACCTGTTTTGGCTGATAGGACATTTAAAAATGCATCTGATTATAACTTTTTAAATTATGCTTATAAAGTTGTAGACTAAACAGAAAACATGACCGAGCCCCTTCTCAACTTAAAGACCTGTATATACTTTTCATTCACAGCGCACTTAATGTCTGAGCAAATCTGTTTCCACAGACCTCATTCTGGTCCACTAAGCATGAATAAGCTCCACAGTGCTTGTGCTAAATGATCAGACTACTACAGCGTCTGTATAGTTAATGCATCATTTGTCATAGTCACAAAGATGGAAAATTCTTTCATGCACTTCTTGTTATTTGAGGAGTGGATACTTTCAGAGTTCATACTTAGCAGGGAAGCTAAGATTATCAGAGCACATTAACCAATCTTTGGAGTCTAGATAAAATATGAGAGGTGTTTCTATCATATGTTACAATCAGGAAACTAAACTCTTTGCATGTCTGTTAGAATATACCTCTGCATCTTCATCAGTCTCATTTTGAAGGTACTATATTATTCTTGAAGATTTCTGAGCTTTGGTTTGTGCATCAGTTAAGTGTAGATTCTCATTCACTTGTTCTCTATGCACATTATTCTGACCAACATTAAATTCTACACAGGTAACATACAAAAGGTATTGTGTGCTTATTAGAGATGGCCAAGTCCACAGCAGGCACAAGTACTACAGTGTTGGAGGACAAAAAAATAATGTGAATTTTGAGAAAAGCCCAAGCCCACCCAGCCACACCTAAAAAAGCACATTAATCACGTGGAACTGTGAGCAGGTCAGGAACAACCGTGTTTAAAACACAATCAGAAATTCTGTTAAATTAATTAAAAAGGATTATGGTAATTTCTGTGGGCTTTTTACAAGGCTTCAGGCTAACATAGCTGCAAAATAAAACACAGATATTTAACCAGCACCTTCTTCATGGACATAAAACTGCAGCTGCTTCCCTTTATTTACCGCTTGACTGGAGGGAGGATGCTGGGCGCTGCAGTAGCCCAGCCCATGTGGTTCAAGTTATGCAGCTGCTCGCTGCGCTTCTCTCCTCCTTGCATTTCAGCATTGCTCAGCACATCTATTTGGAGCAGAATTAAAGTGTTTGCTTGCAAAGTGAACCCAGAGGAAGGCACGGGGTATGAAAGGACAGCAGGATTCTGCTCTGAGCAGTGACAGTGCAGTGCCTGCTACTGTTTTTATTTTTCTTCTATTTCCTCCCATCCATAACTTCTATATTAAAGTTATTTTATTTTAACTTCTCAGAGTTGTCTGTGTGAGTCTATGGTGTCATGTGTTCATGTACATAGGCTAATTTGTGAGGGAATGGAAGATAAGTCCATTTTCAGACATAATTCCATCACTTCAGACCAATTATTTTCCCTCCATCATCTATTTTCCTTCTCTCAATGTCTTTCACTAGGGTTTTTCTTCTAGTCTCCCAATCAACCAGAGAAACTAGTTCACTTCTAAAACACCAACCACTGTATTTTTCCTTCGTACTGTCTCTTTCCACTTTCAAACCTCTGTGCTTCAGGTGGTGGGTTTGAAGGAAATACTGGCATCCAAAAAAAAGTTGGTTTAGCTTTTTGGAAGACCTGTCCTGTTGTTCACATATTTCGTTGGAACTCCTATGAATTCCAATGCCTTGTGAGTTGCCTGTGCTAGACATAGAACAACATACCACAGATTCCTTGGCCCCTGCAGAAAGGTTTGCTTGTATCTCTGTTGCACCTGATTTCATTTATCAAAACACTAACCCAGAGATTAACATTTGGTAAGAGCTTCCTGGGCCTGACTGGTAAAATGATTAAGGGGAAAAAAGGGCATTTCATGATGCTGCAGAAAATGCAAATCTTAATTTCAGCAGATCTAAGATCTGGAGCTGAAATGAAATATCATTTTAAAAGGACAAATTGAATGAATTGAAAAATTCATCATCCAGAAAACATTCCATCTGACTCCCAATTGACATTTTAACTAAATCATTTTAGTAAACAAATAAGAAACAGAATTGAAAAGACAGAGATTGAAAGGGAATGAAAATGTCTGTATGAAAGCTGAATCCCACAGTTTTATGAGTTACAGCTGATATCAGAGAAAAGCGATAATTACCAAGTGAATCTCTCATACTCATCAAATGAGTGGAAGGTCTTTAATGCTGGCAAAACAACTACTGATCTTCCCCAGCCAACTCCGGTAGTGCAAGGGAAGGATGGTATTTTTCATCTTTGGGCTATTATGCAGTTATTTCATTGCCACTTGGCTTTCTCTTTTCTAATCCACTGATAAAGAAACTATTCTAGAAATACTGTGATTTTAGAAGTCTTTATAGTTAGAGACAAAAGAGAACTGCTTTGATATCCCAGTGAAGCATACTGTGATTGCAATGAATTCTTAAAAAATCTCCCTGACTGTCCTCATTTCCCAGCACCATGTCCATATGCAAACCATGGACAGCGATACCTTCTTACAGCAGTCTTCTACTGCATTTGATGTGTTTGTCCACCTGGTCTGCTTTCACAAAATTATCTTCATTTATTTCCCACTAACTAAAACTTTTTGTAACATTTCAAGGTTTGTTTCATTATTTGAAAAATCCTACAGGCTGGCAGATAACCTGTTCACCTTTTTAACCGCCTTTCTCATGAAACAAGTGAAATTCTTTACCATTTAGATCATTCTTATGTAAGTTTTTCTCAGAAGTGCCAAGTGACCTTTCTCTCAGTCCTTAAACTGTTCAACTCTGCCCTGACATATTCTATTTTTATATATGTAAAACACTATGCTTTATGAAAGGAGTAGATGTCTGGCATGATGGCTTGTGTTATCTATCTCCGCTTTTCACCTGCGGTAATACCACTTAAGGATTTTCCTGTCATAAGCTTAATTCATCTACTTAAGTCACTCCACATTAATTTATTTCTAGCTCACCTGAAAACACTTTAGAGCAAAAGAAAGGTGTGTTTTCTCGGCATTGTTGTGAGTGCAAGACTGCAAAGGCTAGATCTGGTGACCGAAGCAGAAAAGTTTCTTGCTGACTTCTATAGTCGTGCCCACAGCAACATGGCCCAATGGAAGCCCCCTGAAAGCTTTTGTCAAACAGGACATTGTTTTTCCTCTGAGGAAAATGGTAGTTGGATCCTGGGAGACCAGAGGCCAGTCCTGCATCCCCCTGGGAAAAGAGGGAGTCATGAATGTGTATGTCCTGCTGGACAGGCGCATCCCACACCTGCACCATGGCTGCCACAGCTGGCATCACGCTGCAGGTGGTGGCGCCTGCAAGTGTGAGGTCCGTCCCTGGTGGGAACTGTAGCAGACATTGCTAATAAAGCACTGGTGTTAAACTGTGCACTGCTTCAGAGGGAGACTGAAAGAGTGCGGGGGAATAAAGAACAGGTCTTTTATGGGGGTGGGATTGGCTGCTCCCTTCATCATCAAGACAGATGCAATATATTCTGTTCTCAACTGTTTTAGTACCCCGATAGATCAAACCCATCAAGCTTTGCTTTTACTGGAGCTCTTTGCTAGAATTATTCTCTTTAATTGTATGTTTAATGCTTGATCACTGAGAAGGATGAAAAGAACAAGTCACTGCCTCTCACTACCTTCCTCAAAGAAGCAGATGAAGATTTCTCCCATATTTATGGTTTTAAAAACATTTAATAAATCTTTATAGACCGAGGAACAGTAGAAGCTCTAGCTCTCTTTTAGACAGAAAAAACCCCAATATATATATATGAGGATAAATAATTTAGTTTAATACATCTCACTTCTCACCAAATAATGTTAGCACACTGTTCAGAGAAATGCTTGAATTAAAGTCAACTGACACATAGTAAAATATTAAATACAATTTGCCTGATATATTTATTCATCTTTATGCCTTCTACATGATTAAATAAAAGTACTTTCAGGGGAGAATTGGGATGACAGCAATACAAGGAAATGGTAATCAACACACCTATGTCAATGTTCTCTACTTCCACCTGATGGTCAACAGGCTGCGTGCAAATACATAGTTCTTTCAGTTTATCATACGTGTGGCAGAAACAGGTCTTAAGGTGACAATGTACTGAGGAAGTGGCATTTTTGCTTGCAATGTCTTCTGTAGATTAAAAGGTTAACTTAAATATGCATTATCTAAGGATCATTATTAAAAAGTACACTGTTTGCCAAAACACTGCCATTAATTTAGATCTGGAGTTAGTGATTATCCCTCCATTTTAGGTGCAAAGACAAATTCATGGTATTTTCCAGTGTAATACCTGCTGAAATAGCCATGATTTCTCAGATGTGTAGTCTCATTTTAATGACCAAAATGGTTTTTTAAACGCTTTTTGGGTAGAGTTTGTTAAACAAAATAAAGTAGAAAATCCCTTTCAGGTACTCAACTTCAGTCAAAATCAGGAAACTGATGCATTTTATCTCCATATATTTCTCTGATGAGCCCATCCCTCCTGCTTTGGTGAGTGCATGTGCACTAACACATCCACATCCAATTGCACACAGCCTAGATTTTGGGGTTTTGGTGTTGGGCTTTTGTTTCCTCTTTGGAAAAGAAAGGAGTCTGGGAATTCAGCACTGTTAAAGTTCATTTCCTCCTCTGACTGTGGGGGGGTTCCAGTCCACCACTCCTCCCTGGCTGGAATAAATCTGGATGCCACTTCCTACATTAAGGATAGTTGCATTAAAAAAATCCCCAAACAACCCAAGCATTAAAAGTCCTTGAGTCAGGGAACAGAATTCAAAATAATACCTTATTCTCCAGATGATAGGAAACAAAATGGATACTAGTGTGACTTGAAAAACAAAAAGCACAGGTAGAAATAAATTGATAGAACAACCATTGATTCTAACACCATCATTTATAGGCAAGCAGTTAGACAACTATTTCTGATAGAAAATCAACAATGCAGTTGTGTTTTGAGGTAAAATACTGATTTCCATAGCTTTTTCCAAAGAAAATCATTAAAATTAAGTATCTTTATATGAGTAAAACAAATATGTGTGAATATTTCAAAGAAGATATATAAATTCTGGGTTTGAGTCTTGATTTATTTGCCTGAAGGTTGGCAACATAGGCCTAAACATAGCATTGGCACGGTACCTGAAGGTTAAGCAGGATTTGCTATGGCATCTTCATGGGTACTAGGCAATCTAGGTTTAGACACCTGAGGTCCCATTGGAAGATGAAACCAACAACTGAAAAATCTCAAAATCTCCTGTAAACCCAAATTCAAAATTTTAAATCCAGGAGGACAATCCCTTTGCTACTTCTGCTGGCCACACTATTTCTGATACAGGCCAGGATGCTGTTGGCCTTCTTGGCTGCCTGAGGACATTGCTGGCTCCGTACTCAGCCAGCAGTCAACTAATATCCCCAAGACCAGCTTTCCAGGCACTTTTCCCCAAGCCTGTAGCACAGCCTGGGATTGTTGTGACTCGAGTGCAGGACCCAGCATTGAGCCTCGTTGAACCTCATAAAATTGTCCTTGGCTCACCGATCCAGCCTGTCCAGATCCCTCAGTAGAGCCTTCCTACCCTCAAGCAGATCAACTCCTCCTGCTTAACTTGGTGTCATCTGCAGACTCACTGAGGGTGAATTCTGCACCCTTGTTCAGATCATCAATGAAGATACTAAAGAGAACCGTCCCCAGTTCTGAGCACTGGGAACACCACTTGTGACTGGCTGACAACTGGATATAACTCCAGTCACAATAGCTCTTGGGGGCCAGCCATCCTGACAGTTTTTTTACCCAGCAAAGTATACACCCAACCAAGCCATGAGCAAATAGCTTCTCCATGAGAATGCTATTCTTTTTGTTGTTGTTCTTTTTATCCTCCATTTTTAAAATGAATGCAGGGGATCCATAGAAATGTTGGGGGTTTTTACCACAAGAAACATCAGAATTCTGGGAACAGCTTATTTATACTTATTACCTGTTTTAAGATGCTTTATTTTGTGATAACTCACAACGTCATGTAAAAGAGGTTGATAAGTTGAGGAGATCTCTACAATATCAATTAGATTTATTCACATTAAAAATGCATTGCTTTCTTCATTGGTCAATATTCATTCTCCTTAAACTTCAGATGTTATTATTTGATGAATTCTACAAGCATCATAGAGTTTTCGAATCCAGGAGTACTGCAGACTCACAAAACAAATGCTTGCCTCACCTTTTGTTATCAGGATCAAATCCTAAAGATATTTGAATATCATTCTATTCTCTTCAAGGTATTGAAATAATAAAGCACAGCCTACTGACATTTTCACTGTTTTGTTCATTCAGCACCCTTCCTGAAACTTTCAAAATAAGACAGAGTGGGACACATTCAATAAAATTCACTGTCAGCTTCTTGAACCATGCATACTAATACATTTAACTGGCTTATCATGGCTATTCTGAAATGCTTATTCCTTTCAATGCTGGATATAGATCTTTGCATATTGGTCATCAATGAGAATATTTGAGATACCTTACTTTAAGACAGTATGCCAAGAAAAAAGTAGCACCACCTGCAATAAAAAGATATGTTATAAATAAAAGGAGATGTGGCAACAAAAATGCCTGTTTGACTTTTAACAGTGAAGGTAAAACATGGGTAAGTGTCCATTTCAGTAGCAATCAATTCACAAATGTACAGAGATGGATCATTAGTATTTGAAAACAAAAATCACCTCTCTTCCAAAAGCTGAGAACTTCAGGTGTAGTGAATTATACTTTTCAAATACCAGTTCAATATATTTTTTATATTCCTTTTGTATTTGCCTTCAAAATAACTTAGGACTGCAATGCAATTGATATCCTTCTTCAAAATATTTTCCAAAAAGTTGTATGCCCAATCACACAATCTTTTAGTCTGCTCCTGAAATTGTTTCTTTAAGTCTCAAAGCTAAAAAAGAAGGTAACAATCCAGTATATATTTTATCAGTAATTGATTATTCACAAGAGTCTTTTAATCATACAGTCAACGGGATGTCATTGCAGAGGCCGCTTCCTTTCCATATATGTATGACTCACTAAATATTCTTGGTAGTCACTGATACTGTTATTGGAAAGCCTGACTTAAAAATGTCTTCTGTTGTAACCTTCAACCATTAAGGGACAGTGTCCAACACTGGACAATCCAGTGAGCCCCCCTCCACTATCCATAATTACTCTTCTAGTAATTATCTAGTACAGCCCACTGATTTTTCCACTGGTCTCTCTTTTCAGTACTCTCCTCATGTCTTTTAAAATAAAAGTGTCTCACTTCCTACCAAAATTAAGTTGTATTTCCTGAGCCTCATTTTCCCATGCAGTTAGGTGTCTCTGAAGGCTTTCTTCTTCTTTAATGACTAGCAGATTAGGTGGTCTTTATGCCTTCAAAATAAGAGTGTAGATTACTGACCTCTAAGCATTACATTTGCTGCTCTGTTCTTCAGTAATGCTTTCTGCCTATGGAGCAAATGCCTGGACCTCCATCTTCCAAACAAGAAAAAGAAGCAGTACCTTCTCCACACCTCCAAGCCCCAGGCTGAGTTCCCCAGCACACAGCAGTATCCCAGAGGCTCTGCTGCTGCTTATGGATCAGCAAATTGCCCTAAACATACTCTCCAGCTCATCTGACATAAAGTAGGGTGCCATGGCCCTGTTATGTCTCCTGTCTTGGAAGAAACATGTAGCATGTTGGGGAGAGGAAGCTGGAAAGGCACATCAGACAGCACACCAGAATGGCCCAGGGTGTTTTCAGGAGAAAATCACCATGGGTAACATTACTGATCAGTCTGGTATACGTGGAAGCAGACAGAGGGCTTTTCTCTACTGTCACTTGCTGGAGTATAAACCACGATGAATCCTGTGGAATGTAGTCAATTTAGGCTGCATTAACCTAGAACAAATGTCTATATCTAGCCTCCTCATGTATACAGAGAGACAGGGCTTTGTTGTTGTAATTACATTTTTTTAAAAGATGTGAGTTGCATAAATCTCATAATCATTTCCTCTGTCTATAATGGCTGTAATCTGCAGTTCAAGAAGATTCCTAATTAATATTAATTCCCACCCTGAGCACAGTGTGTTTTGGCAAGTAATTAGGTCTGAAGGGATGGCAAAACACACTGATCTTCAAATTTTGAACAATTTAATTACAGGCTTGTTTTCTG